>NC_134405.1:215693448-215997198 GCF_038048845.1 Mixophyes fleayi
ATGTGTCAGAATTCCACCAAAAAAGGGTATGGACTGCGTAGTGTGGTGGCTCCGGTACACAATTTGGTACCGAGGCCACAATATAATTAAAAAATTGGGCATCAACTGTCACCGTTGTTTAATATCTGATACACCTAAATATGGACTGCACAGTGGAGTGGCCCCGGTAATAAATTTGGTGCCGGGGCCACAATACCTCCTCCAACTTCCAAGTGTAGTGTTTATAAAGACAAACAGCGTTGAAGTGTTATTAGTTGACTTTCTTAACCCTAAAATTGTCCCTGTTGCAAATATTCGTGCAATGGACAGTTACTTTTTTATTGAAAGACTCAAGCTTTCAAGTGTAGTGTTTATAAAATATAAACAACAATACAGTAGTTTTAGAGCACGTCAATACCTCTTGTTTTAAATTATGACAGGGCATTTTACTTTTGGTTTAATTTCTTGAATTTTTTTAAATTTGGTTTTACTTTTCGAACATGGCAAACGACTGTTGATTGGTCATATAATGCAAAAAAAAAAGGTCCAAGATGGAATTGTCCTTGGGCCCTCACACCCACCCTTATGTTGTTGAAATAGGACATGCACACTTTAACAAACCAATCATTTCAGCGACAGGGCCTACCAAACAACTTTGGCTGAAATGATTGGTTTGTTTGGGCCCCCACACCAAAAAAGCTATTCATCTCTCCCTGTACAGACTAAACAGGCTCTACTGAGGCAAGATGTCGTCCTCATCCTCAACCTCTGATTCCTCTCCCCCTACAGTGTGTACTTCCTCCTCATCACACATTATCAATTCGTCCCCGCTGGACTCCACAACCACAGGTCCCTCTGTAGTATCTGGAGGGCAGTGCTGTACTTCATTGAGGAATTGATTATTCATTTTTATAAACATCATTTTTTCAACGTTGTGAGGAAGCAACCTCCTTCGCCGCTCACTGACCAGGTTCCCCGCTGCACTAAAAACTCTTTCCGAGTACACACTGGAGGGGGGACAACTCAGGTAAAATAGAGCCAGTTTGTACAGGGGCTTCTAAACTGCCTTTTTTTCCTGCCAGTAACAATATGGACTGTCTGACATGTCTACTTGGATGGTGTCAGCAAAGTAATCATCCACAATTTTTTCTATTGTGACAGCATCCAATGCAGCGAGAGTAGACATGTCTGCAATGGTTGGCAGGTCCTTCAGTCCGGACCAGATGTTATCAGCATCCCCGCCAGTGCCTCTTTTGGGAAAACTGAGCTTTTTCCTCGCAGCCATAGATGTGGAAGAAAATGAGGGTGGAGCTGTTGGCATGTCACGGTCCTCTTCAGAGGACAATCTCCTGACCAGCAGGTCTTTGCACCGCTGTAGACTTGTGTCCGCCGGAAACAGAGACACAACATACGCTTTAAACCGAGGATCGAGCACGGTGGCCAGAATGTATTCCTCTGACTTTAAAAGAGTGACCACCCTCGGATCCTGGCAAAGCGTACGAAGGGCTACATCCACAAGAGCTACATGCTTGGTGTAATCGCAATGGCTTACCAGCTCCTCCCTCACTTTCTCCAGCTGCTTCTGCAACAGCCTGATCAGGGGAATGACGTGACTCAAGCTGGCAGTGTCGGAACTGACTTCTCGTGTGGCAAGTTCAAATGGCTGCAGAACCTTGCACAACACGGAAATCAGTCTCCACTGCGCTTGACTGAGGCGCATCCCCACTCCTTTGCCTATGTCGTAGGTGGCTGTGTAGGCCTGAATGGCCTTTTGCTGCTCCTCCATCCTCTGCAGCATATAGAGGGTGGAGTTCCAGCGCGTCACAACCTCTTGTTTGAGGTGATGGCAGGGCAGGTTCATGCTTTTTTGATGTGCCTCTAGTCTGCGGTAGGCACTGGCTGAATGCCGAAAGTGTCCAGCAATTTTGCGCGCCACCGCAAGCATCTCCTGCACACCCCTGTCACTCTTGAGGTAATGCTGCACCACCAAATTAATGGTGTGGGCAAAACATGGGACGTGCTGGAAATTGCCCATATTTAATGCCCGCACAATGTTACTGGCATTGTCTGACACCACAAATCCCCATGAGAGTCTAAGTGGGGTAAGCCACTGGGAGATAATTTCCCTCATTTTCTCTAATATGTTGTCAGCGTTGTGCCTCTTATTAAAGCCTGTAATACACAATGTTGCCTGCCTTTGCACGAGCCTCCATTTTGTAGTTGCTGCTACTGATGCAGCTGTTGCTGTTGCTGCGGAAGGGGATGCATCTACCCAGTGGGCTGTCACAGTCATATAGTCCTTCGTTTGCCCAGAACCACTTGACCACATGTCCGTGGTTAAGTGGACAGTGGGTACAACCGCATTTTTTAGAGCACTGAGGACACTTGATCGTACTTCTCTGTACATTTTTGGTATCGCCTGCCTAGTGAAGTGGAATCTCGACGGGATTTGGTACCGGGGACACAATACCTCCATCAACCCTCTAAATCCCACTCCACTGATGGCGGACACCGGGCGCACGTCTAACACCAACATTGCAGTTACAGCCGCAGTTATACGCTTTGCAATAGGGTGACTACTATCGTATTTTGTGGTCATGGCAAATGACTGTTGGACGGTCAATTGTTTTGTGAAAGACTTAGCGGTCTTACGACTTCCCCTCTGGGAAGATGACCGACTAACAGCAGCAACAGCAGCAGTGGCAGTAGTAGGCGTACCGCTGCAGGATTCCTCGGATGAATCCCGTATTGAGGAGGACTCAGTCTGGCTGCTGACTTGGGCTGCAGGACTGAATCTGATGGAGATTGTGGAGGAAGTTGACGAGGAGGGTGTTGCTGGTGTGTATCCAACTGGACCACGGGATTTAGGTGTCCCTGTACCGATGAGGGTCCTAGCCCCAGTTCCTGAACTAACCACTGAACTATGAAGGTTATTCAGGTGACGTATAAGGGAGGATGTTCCTAGGTGGGCAAGATCCTTACCCCTGCTTATTTGAGCTTTACATAAGCTACATATGGCCATACATTGGTTGTCTGGATTTGGATAAAAATAACTCCAGACCGAAGAGGTGCATTTTTTGGTCTTCTGACCAGGCATGACGATGGGCTTTTTCATCCCATGGACATCAGCTGTTTCCCCCCCTGGTGCCTCATTTACAATAACCACATCACCATCCTCATCATCAAGTTCCTCCACAGCGCCAGCTACATCATCAATAGCCTCCTCCCGAGCCACCTCTTCCCGTACAGTGATGGGAAGGTCAGGCTTGACAACCACCAACATCCTTGGACTCGCCTTGTGGATTTGTGATAATTTCTCTTTAGAAGGCAGAGTTGTTTGCTGTTTTGTTGCTGACAGCATAACTCTCTTCAATTTTTTGTAGGGGGGGGAGGAGGAGGAGGGCTAAGATCCATGGGTGAAGCTGAACCACTAGTCATGAACACGGGCCAGGGCCTAAGCCGTTCCTTGCCACTCCGTGTCGTAAATGGCATATTGGCAACTTTACGTTTCTCCTCAGATGATTTTAAGTTTCTCTTTTTGCTACTTTTTCTTAACTTGGGCTTTTTGGATTTTACATGCCCGGTACTACGAGATTGGGCATCAGGCTTGGAAGACGACGTTGATGGCATTTCATCGTCTATGTCATGACTAGTGGCAGCAGCTTCAGCATTAGGAGGAAGTGGGTCTTGATCTTTCCCTACTTTATCCTCCAAATTTTTGGTCTCCATTATATGTAGCACAAGATACTGCAGAATGTGTGAACTTGGTAATATTGCAGTACCAATGGACTTATACTGCTGGATTGGTTTTGCAAATTTGGTTATAATTATTATATATTTTTTTTTTTAATTTTTTTTTTTTTTTTACTTTTTTTTTATTTTTTAAAAACTTGGGAATAATGGGGAAATAACTATGCCCTTAGAAGCACAGAGCACAGGACACAGCACCACTGGACTGAACAGGACACGGCACAGGACCCAGCAGCACTACGGAACTCAGCAGGACAGAGCACAGGACACAGCACCACTGGACTGATACTGCAGAATGTGTGAACTTTGTAATATTGCAGTACCAATGGACTTATACTGCTGGATTGGTTTTGCAAATTTGGTTATAATTATATATATTTTTTTTCATTTTTAATTTTAATTTTTTTTTTACTTTTTTTTTATTTTTTAAAAACTTGGGAATAATGGGGAAATAACTATGCCCTTAGAAGCACAGAGCACAGGACACAGCACCACTGGACTGAACAGGACACGGCACAGGACCCAGCAGCACTACGGAACTCAGCAGGACAGAGCACAGGACACAGCACCACTGGACTGATACTGCAGAATGTGTAAACTTTGTAATATTGCAGTACCACTGGACTTTTACTGCTGAATGTGTGAACTTGGTAATATTGCAGTACCAATGGGCTTATACTGCAGGATTGGTTGTGCAAATTTTGTGGTAATTAAAAAAAATTAAATTAGTTTTTGGTATTTTTTTAAATAACTTTTTTTCATTTTTTTAAACACAGGGGAATATTGGGGAAATAACTATGCCCTTAGAAGCACAGAGCACAGGACACAGCACCACTGGACTGAACAGGACACAGCACAGGACCCAGCAGCACCACTGACCTCAGAAGGACAGAGCACAGCACACAGCACCACTGGACTGATACTGCAGAACACAGCACAGCACAGCACAGCACAGAACTAAACAGCACAGCACAGAACTAAACAGCACAGCACGAGATCGACCAGGACAGAGGACCACCTAACACACCCTCCCTCTACCCTGATCAATGCCCGAGTGAAGATGGCGGCGACTAGCGGGGAATTTATAGGATCCGAGTATCGCGAGATCCGACAACGGGATAATGAGTCAGAGCCTCAGTTTCAGATTTGAATTTGGCGCCAATACCCGGATCTGTCTCGGATCCGACTCGGATCGGCAACGTTCGGGTGGGCTCGGATTTCATAAATCCGAGTGCGCTCATCTCTACTTAAGACACATATCTCTTTTCTAACAGGGACCCAGTATCAGCATATATGTATTCATGCATTTGGAATAATAATAAATAATTGGTTGATTTTTTTTTTTTATTGATTTTTTTTAATGTCCACCTATACTAAAAGTTAGTGGTGCGATTAGTTTATTTTTACGAATTCATCACATTTTTTGTTTCAATTAGTTTATACAAGTAGAGTTACTAAAAGTTATTATTAACTATGTAGGACTTTGTTTTGGGAAGAAGCATTCTAGCAGAGATAATCTTTAGAAAAGCAAATATAATATATATAATATATATATTTTTAACCCCAAAATGTATTTTTAAACACCTATATATCTAGCCATGAGACGTTTTTGGCAAATGGTTTGTTTTAATATGCTGAACAAGAACTGTGAGTTTAATTTGTTCTACCCAATACCCTTACACCTGTAACTATGATGACCAATGTTTATATTAGTACTCAAGTGTATTCTATTTATGCTGTCACTATTGTATTAAATATGTTATAGGTTTTAGTATTGTCACAATACTAAATTAACCAATACTCTCCAAATTTGTCTAAAATTGTAAATTAGAAAATCTAGCACTGAACAAATCTGTTTTTCTAAAAGTGATGGACTAAATTCTATTTTTCTTTATAGTGATTCCATTGCAAACAACTACAGCCTTGCAGCCAGAGACTTCTCAACACATTCCATGTACAAACTTACTAGTATCAACGGTAAGAACATTTCTAATATTTTGGCACATTGTTAAAATTACAATGTAGTTTACCTTATTTTTTATAGAAAACTTTAAGTTTACCTTCATGTGTTGTGTTGCTGAGCAATAAAACAAAATCACTCTACCTTGTAATATGCAGACACGGCTAATATAAGTGAAGGGACCAAGTTGGTCATAGAGAAGATGTTTTTACCAGGAAACACAACAGCTGAACAATCTAAGGGATTGGTAGACATCCTGTCCATCCATAGATTGAAAACTCGGTAATGTTGTCCATTTAACTGCCCAACATAACTCCTGCAACTTTAACTAAACGCATTTGCTTTACCTTTCTGGTTTCCTTTAGATGTGCTTTGGTGAGCCAGGTACAAAATTGAGAAAACATAAATCTGCACATACTTAACAATTCCACTTTTTGTATATAAATACTTTGATGGTAGATACAAAGCAAATAGTATAATGCTGGCCTCGTACGAGCAGCTTATTGTACTAGGATTATCCACTTTCTTCAATACAATATAATACAAATTTTACATTCACTGCTCTGGTATACAGTCAGAATTGGTATAGATAGTGCAGCTGGTCAAATGTGTATATGATTATGTACCAAGGCACAGTTGAGGCTGGGTACTTTGTTGAAAACAAACTTGGGTTTGTTTCTGTAGTTATGGTGCTGCTGTTGTTGTTGTTTGCATTGTTTGTTTGTTTGTGATGTGAACATGATGTTTCTGTTGTTGTCGTTCAGGTAATGGAGACAATTAGTTATGGAATTTTATTTTATTACTTATGCTGTGTTATTATAATTTTTGACTTTGTTCAATTATTTTATGATGAACCCAACTACCCACTGCTTGGACTAGCTTATTTAGAATAATTGAATGCCCCTACTCACCCTCTAGAACAGTGAACATCAGGTTAATCGAAAGGTCACTAGTCCCCACCAGTAAGGAACATCATTGCCAGTTGATTTCTATATTAAGATTGATTTGAGTATTAAGATCGATTTAGATATTGCAAAGATTGTGATCCTATAAGAGAGACAGCTGCCCATAACACTGACCACTGAAACAGGCAGACCTAATCATTCATTAACAAAGATACAGCACTAGACAGATTACATGATGAACAACATCGCTCACACTTAATTACACAATCAAACACAGGTGTAAGGGATTTTAATTAGCCCAGGGTATAAAGCAACAGGGAGAACCATATTCAATTATTCCTTGAAAACGTCCAGCAGAGGATGAAACACATCAGAAACTACCTCTATAAACTTTCAATAGAAACTGACACCTGCGAGCTTGTAGACCTAGCAAGCAAAAAAACCCTCAGCTTTATTGCACCTGCTTGAATGTAAGCTGAACCTTGAGTAAGCAATAAAATATTTATTTAAACATACATCACTGTGATTAGCAACATTTCTTTCCCAAAAGAGACCGAGAAACCGGATAGAAACATACCACGACTGTCTGCAGCATAAGAAAAGCACTACCAACTCAACATGCAAAAATCATGCCAACAAGGAAATGACAAACTCTTCACTTCACACAGAGGTCCACCGAGCACATTCTCATAGGCACAATTCTGATAGCACAACCACTGAATCCATGGTCCGTTTAACACTGTTAACATCACTCTAATTACTGTCTGCAGTTCCCATTCAACAGCTGTAACAGGATTGGACAGACACTAATTCATAAGAATGATTATGTTGATACTTGCATGTTAATATTACGTATACATCACGTGCATGTCCTGAACATATAGAGTGGGCATTGTATGGCAGCACGGTGGCCTAGTGGTTAGCACTTCTGCCTCACAGCACTGGGGTCATGAGTTCAATTCCCGACCATGGCCTTATCTGTGTGGAGTTTGTATGTCCTCCCCGTGTTTGCGTGGGTTTCCTCCAGGTGCTCCGGTTTCCTCCCACACTCCAAAAACATACTAGTAGGTGAATTGGCTGCTATCAAAATTGACCCTAGTCTCTGTGTGTCTGTCTGTGTGTGTATGTTACGGAATTTAGACTGTAAGCTCCAATGGGGCAGGGACTGATGTGAGCGAGTTCTCTGTACAGTGCTGTGGAATCAGTGGCGCTATATAAATAAATGGTGATGATGATAATGATTGTATATGTTATGCTGATTGTCTATGCACCCAATGCATGCATGATCATTGGTCATATGCTTCTTATCAGCAAGAGAAGGAGCACACATATTTGACCAACTGCAGTATATATCCCAATTCTGACCATGCTCCAGAATGCTGAATGTAAAATTTGTATTATATAATTCCACTTTTTAGAACACGTTACCTTTGAGTCCATTATTGGAGGTTACCTTACTCTTTAAGTGCAACCACAATTACATTAGAAAAATGTAACGATGCAGGCATAGTAGCTGCTTTCAGCAATCTGCTTTACAACATTTTTGTCCTTAAATGTCAATATTGGATTAGCAGTAGATCAACACTTGAAAGTATTATATTATGCGGACTAGTGTACTGTGCTTTGGATTTATGGAGGGACAGGTGGAAAAAATATCATCCAGCAGTATGCCAGATTTATGAGATGTTTATCAATCCCTTAGAGTTTCCAGCTGTTCCATTTCCTGGTCAAACCATCCTCTCTGACCACCTGAGTCCCTTCACTAAAATCAAGTTTGACACAATACGTCTTTCCTGCTTCTGCCTTCTTGTGACAGAATCCGACAGCACAGAATCCCTTCTCTTTTTTTTTTTTTACCATATTTTTAGTGGTTGTAAACATATTAATGATTTTTGTTTAACTAGTTACTTCTTAAAAATAGTTAAACTTTAATGTGTTTACAGTAATACAAATACAAGTACTCAATCAAAGTGTTACAATTCTTATTGTGGTGGCTCCGTATGCTTATTGAACTATAGCTTTATCTCCTTCTAGTGTCCACCAACCAGGTCTTTCTCAGACCGGACAATTTAAAATAAACCATTAATACTAATAACTGTTAAATATACAAATATATTTGCAATATTCTACAGTAAATGTAGTCATTTTGACAAATACATGTAAGGATAATCTTTTTATAAAGATAGATAGATAGATACAAAGAGACGACTTCATGTAATTCTCCACCATTTTTTATTTTTAAAATATTATATTATGTTGGTGATCATAATTTTTTCCAAGAATGCATACGTCATTGACATCAAAACATTTTTTTACATTACAGCATTTGCAATTTATCAACATGTTCAGTACCACCATTTGTTTTCTACATACAGTATACGTTTTTCTTGTTATCTAGAGCTTTGAACAATTATGCCTAGTGTAGCTTGGTGAGTCCATTTTCACTTTGTAGTGTAGCCCAGCAGCATTTCTTATGTTTGATGTTTTATATGCACATGTACTTTTTTTTTTTTTACACACAAAAGTGTATTCTGTGCCATTGCTGCTAGTTCATCACTACCTATAACGTTATCTTCAATCTGAGTTGTTTTGTTCTTGGCATCCATCAATAAATATTTGTCCATCATCATAATCTTCATTGGTTTTCTTCATTTCTGTTTTCAAACTTATTATATGTGAGGGCATCTGTGTGAAGTATTTAATAGGCAGAGTTGAGTAGGAATCAAGATTTTATTAACAGACATGGACAGACATTTCTTTTTCCGAAAAGAATGAAACTTTACCTTTATAAAATTATAGTCATGTGAGGGTAACTGTTGCATTGTGATTGGATCCTTTTCATGTGCTTAACATTTATTTGATATGAATCTGCATGGATCATTTTTTTTACTTTTTATTTATCAAATATTGGATCCAAAACATTTATAGAAAAATAAAATATATAGAAGGTTACAACATTGAGATGTAATCATGGCTGGGGGGAAACGCCATAGGGGAGAGTTTGGTCACCACCTTGGTGTCCTGAGATATGAAGGTGTTTAATTCTATGTTAGGGGCATTATTTACTAGCACTGCTTTAGCAGCTGTAAGTTTAGAATATGAGTGGTATGTGGGATAAAGATTATACTGTATATGGCATTAAGAAAGAAGGATATAGGTTATTGAGGTGAACTTGATTGCAGGTATTGGCTTTGCTGAAATAGACATGGGACCCAAACCTGATGGAATGTGTTATCTTTATTGTGCAGGTGGTAGGTGATTTTCTCCATACAAGTTATCACATATGTCCCAAAATTAGGGTAGGCAGCATCAGCACAAGGGGTGAGAATGGGGACATGACCACACCCCAGGGCGTGCCTAGCGGTATTTGAAGCACTAGGCTGTGCCATTCTCTCCTCCGCTTCCCTCCAAACACCTTCAGCACTCATTCACTGCTGCTCTGCCATGCAGAACAACAATGAACAGACAATACTTCTCAATTTTCTCACCTATAGGGACAAAGCTAGTCTGATCGGGATGGCAAATCAGAGCTCGCAAATCGGGTCTGTCCCGTCTATATGGGGACTGGTGCGAGGCATGCTATAAACCAGATGTATGAAACGTGGGGTGGGTCTGTCAGCTTCCAATATTTAGCAATCAGCCACCGGATTACCACCAGGATGTGGGATGCTAGTTTTGCAGAATGTTTATTTCCCTCTTGGAGGGGACAGTAGAGAACGTAAGACCAGGGGCCATTTTTCGGAACACAGAGATGGAGGATGGAGGAATGGAGATTTGGTATACTTTTTTATGAGTTGATTTTTTTTAAAAATTAGGGCTGATTCATGAAATCGCTCAGTTGACCTGAATTTACGGAACTTCAAATTCGGATGAAATGATTCACTCAAATATACTAATAGACTTTTTATTGCCAAGAGTGTTTTGGTAATGTTTTTCTCAGTGCATAATTTGTACATTTAAGAAAATATAATCAGTTATGATTTTTTTAAACATGCTGCAATATACAAGAATAACACAAAGTTTGAGTAAAAAGGCAGTGATGTTCCCTTATTAATAAATAATGCTGTTAAAGCATTATTTGTAGAACTTGTAGATTATAAATGTAAATATAAATACCCACTCCCAATTTGTATTAGATGGATTGACATAATGATTTGTTAATGTTCTTCACCCTTTAGAAAATTCTGAGCTATGCAGGCAAGAGAATCCAGCTGTATTATTATGTCAGAAACCTCCTTATCATGATCTTCGAATTGTCAAGAAAAAGAATGCAGAGTACAAATTGTGCAAGAGAAAGTAAGTACAAGTTGTCATGTTTTAAGGGTTTTCCTAGAAAAAAATAAAAAATATATATATCTATCATGTAAATTCATTGAAAGATGATTCCTAAGATACTGCTTCAAATGTCATGTACCATATTCCAATGCTTGGTTCATGAAATTGAAATGTATATTGTGCAGGCTGTAAGCTGAGCTGAGATAAGCCTTGGTTACAAATGATATGTGGTTCTGATTGGACTCCTTTGAGGAATAGGTGGCACTCAAAAGAGATACACTGCCAGGATGTGACACAACAAAATGCACTTTGATATCACGGGAGATGTCCGTATTGATTTAAAGAGGGGTTTTCTTTTGAATAAAGCATGAGACGGAGAGTGTTATTTATTGTACATAATATTTCTCTAATTTATTTTATGTTGTGATGGTACACAGCAGATTATCATTTTGCTCACATATACCTGTCTTAAGCTGTTTGGTCTCTGTCAAATAGATCACATTGTCTGACATATTTCTGAATCTCTTGTAAATGAGTACATGATAATCCCACTTATTTCACTACTTATTAAAAGTATATTTGCATTTTCACCCCTTGGTAGATGGAGCATTAACCTAGCTAATTATGCAGCTGTGTGCAACAATGAACATCCCCATGCAAGTCCTAGGTTTGAATGAATGTCTATGTGAACATTAGCTGACACAAACTCTGCACGGTGCGCATGTAAATATAGCAAATTTCTGCAAATGTTCATGCACAAATGTTTACTTGTACAGTTTAACAGTTTATAAATAAAATAAAAAATGCAAAGGTGCAAATTGATAAACAACTAATAATGAATTGTCCTTTTATTAAACAGAAGGGCTCAAACATTTAAAAGTCTACGCAGCTGCTTTGAAATAAATATGAGTTACTTCTAGAAGGCAGGAGGTGACTATAAAATGTTTCCCAGCTTTACGAAGTTCAAAGTCTGAAGAGTCTACAAAAATTAGCAAAACCGCTTACAAATTTGTCAGCTCTGTATAACACACCCCATAGATCCCTACAAACAACCTACTAAAAAGCTTAGCTGCCATTATACCATTGCCATTGTCTATAGATCTATGATAATGCATTTCTTACACAACAATCATCTGCTTGAGAGATTAATCAAGAGGATTTTTTTGTACAGCATCATCTCAAATGTCTGAAATAATTGTTTAACTGTGTGACCAGAAGCACACAAGATGTATTTAGGACTTTTTGTTTTTCCATAAAATATACAAGGTTGTGCCCAAATACTACATGGAACCAGTTTGTCCCTTACACTGTATGCCAGCAGCCACTGCCCCCACAATAATGCTTAGTCGGACAACTTCAACACTTAATTAAACATTGTTTTCTTGTTTTTAAGTATTCTCAAGAGATCAGAGTCTGTTACATGAAATCTGCAGCTGCCCACCATTAACAAAGAGTATTCCTTACATTTCTATGGTTTTGCTAGATTAATTTACATCCACCAGTTTGCAAAGAGGATATAATTTAAGCCATGTAGAATTGGTAAGCAGCAATGATTATCTAGGGTTTATGTGGAGGCCCAGCAGGATGGTAACAGTTTGGCAACTTTTTCTTGCATGCCAAGACACCTACATTTCAGCTAGTTGTCCACCTCTATTTTATAATTTTACAGCACAATAATTGTATACTTTTAGTATTTGTAGTACATGTACTACCAGGTATGTCAAGAGTATATGGGCAACAGGTGGATCTAGGACCACATGCTGCCCTACAAACCTTCACATGTGGCCTCCTGCTCCTTCCTGCTTTATTGGCAGATTGGTTTGGTCATGTTATCATCATAAATAAAGATGTCAGGCAGGAAGTTTCTGATTTTGGCTAGTAAAATTTTTTGAAAGATTGATTTTGAGTTGGCGAGAAGACATCCAAGATGAAATAGCAGAAAGACAGTCAGTAACGCGAGACAACACAGATGGTGAGAAATCAAGAGCGGATAGATAGATTTGTGTATCATCCGCATAGAGATGATACTGAAATCCAAAGGAGCTTATTAGTTTTCCAAGAGAAGTGGTGTAGACGAAGAATAGCAGTGGACCTAGAACTGAGCCTTGTGGTACTCCAACTGATAGAGGAAGCAGAGCAGAGGTGAATCCAGAAAAATTAACACTGAAAGAGCAATTAGTTAGGTCGAATTACAACCAGGATAGGACAGTGCCTTCAAGACCTAAGGATTCATCATCATCACCATTTATTTATATAGCGCCACTAATTCCTCAGCGCTGTACAGAGAACTCATTCACATCAGTCCCTGCCCCATTGGAGCTTACAATCTAAATTCCCTAACATACACACAGACGACAGAGAGAGAATAGGGTCAATTTTGATAGCAGCCAATTAACCTACCAGTATGTTTTTGGAGTGTGGGAGGAAACCGGAGCCCCTGGAGGAAACCCACGCAAACATGGGGAGAACATAGAAACTCCACACAGATAAGGCCATGGTCGGGAATTGAACTCGTGACCCCAGCGCTGTGAGACAGAAGTGCTAACCACTTAGCCACCGTGCTGCCCCTATAGCATTTGTATAAGGAGAGAGGAGAGAGGGGCCAGCAGTGTTGAATGCAGCAGAGAGATCCAGGAGAGATAGAAGAGAGTAATGGCCTTCAGTTTTTGCTGTGATCAAATCATGGACATCTTTGGTCAGCGCAATCTCTATGGAGTGTTGAGAGCGAAAGACTGACTAAAGAGAAACCAGTAGGTTGTTTGCTGTAAGAAAGTGTATGATGCGAGTGTCGTCAATTCTCTCGAAAAGCTCGGAGGGCATGGGAGCTGAGAGATGGGGTGGTAATTTGAGAGAGAGTTTGGGTCAGAATTTTGCTTTTTCAGAATGGGAAACTGCATGCTTGAATAGCGATGGAAAGATACCAGAAGAGAGAGGGATTACAGATTTTAGCTAGAGGTGAAGTGAGCACAGGAGACAGGGACCTACCATTTTCTGAGGGTATGGGATCAAGAGGACAGGAGGTAGAGCAGGAAGATAAGAAGTGAAACTTCTTAATTTGTGGGTTCAAATCAAGAGAGAATGTCGGAGGGTGCTACAAAGGAATTGAGGTGATTGCTTGTCGAGGGAGTTGATACCATTTTAAGTCTGATCTTATCAATTTTGTCCTTGAAATAGGAAATAAGATCCTGGGCACTGCTGACAATCGGAGGGTTTGGGGTTGGAGGGTTTAGAAGAGATTTAAATGTGTTAAAAAAGCATTTGGGGTTAGAAGTCTGAACATAGTTAAGAGATTGTAAGTATGGTTGTTTTGCAGTGTCCAGAGCATTTCTATAGGAGTGTTAGATAGCAGTATATGTGATGATATTAATAGAGGTACAAAATGACCTTCTGCTTTAAGAGAACGTTTTGTAGAGTTCATGTTACTTTAGTGTGCCATGATTGGCAACGAAGTCTACACAGACTATGAAGAGTCGCTGGAGCCACTTGATCAGGGGTTGGTGAAAATGAGGTAGTGCCCTATCATGGGAGGAGAATGTAGAAAATGGGGAGAGAAGTTGTTGACGATAAGTGGAAAACTTGAAACTCAATAGCATTAATATTCCTTCAAATGTGAGGAGGGTTGGAAGAGTTTGATAGCGGGGAGGCTAAAGAACTGGGGGTAAATGAGTAGATAATATAAGGTGATGATCTGAGAGTGGGAAACGAGTGTTAAGAAAATCAGAAACTGAGCATAGTCTAGAGAAAACAAGATCAAGACAGTGACCATCCTGATGAGTAGCGGATTCTATCCACTGGGAGAGATTATGTTAGAGAGTGATTTGGAAGCAGAATTGGAACGTGGATTAGCAATAGGGATGTTGAAATAACCCATGATAATGGTGGGAAGTCAGAGGATAAGAAGTGAGGGGGCCATGCAGAGAAGTGTTCAAGAAATTTTTGGTGTGGTCCAGGAGGGCGAAAGATGACAGCAACACGCATAGAGAATTGGTTATAAATCCTAACAATATGTACTTCAAAAGATGTGAACATGAGTGATGGGACATTTGATAAAACTGTGAACATGTACTGTGGAAAGAGAAGTTGTCCAACCCCACCTCTTTGTCTGCATCCAGGTCTGGGGGTGTGGGTGAAATGGAGACCACCATGTGAAAGGGTTGCAGGTGAGGCAGTATCTGATTGCGTGAGCCATGTTTTTGTTATTGCCAGAAGGTTGAGGTTGTTTGAGAGGAAAAAATCGTGTTCGGTGGTAAGTTTGTTACAAACAGATCATACATTCCAAAGGGCACATTTAAAGGACTTTGGAAGAGAGGGGAGACAGGTGATGCGTTTGAGGTTTGCAGGATTTATGTAGCACTCAGACATATGTGTGTGGGAGAAGTGAGGGTGGCCTGGATTAGGTGATATAGCACCAGCTAATAGAAACAGGGTGGAAGAAAGGTAGGAGAGATGATTGTAAGATGTGTGTCCTTTTCGTTTCTGGCAACGGTGAGGCTGTTAAATTTATTGAATTTAAATAGGAAGAGTTCATGAGTGTTAACTAGAGGTGAGTGAATTAATGAAGGTGCAATGTGGACAGTGTTGCAGGATGGGTGAAGAATAATATAGTTCATGAAAGGAGAGGAAGAAAAATAATTTGGCAAACATTGGGATTTATTATAAGTAAAATAGCAAAAATGAGGGAATTAAAAGAATTACCTAGTTGCAATGTCCTGTGCAATCAGACAAGGAATGCAGAGTGAGGCTTCAGTAGATGTATTTATTTCTGGATGTCTGGATAGCATGGAGTAATGATGTGGGGAGCCATGTGAGAGGGGGGGGGGTGGAAGTGTTGAATGGAGAGAAATAAAGAACAGGTGATGGAGTAGCTGAGTTATTGCAGAGTCGTGAGAGAGGAGAATGGTTCAAACTCAGTTTCATTTCTTCATACTTGTGATGGCAGACAAAGCCTTGAGTAGAATTGAAAGTACAATGATGAGATGGAGGTCTGAAATTGCTGTAGCATGGGTAGTAAGTGTATGAGCAAGTAGTACAGCAGGCTGATTAAACAGAAGGGATGTTGCAGGGAAAATAAACTGACAGATAAAATAAATTTTCATGAGCTGAGTAGAAAATAAGATCAAAACAGCCGTCTTGTGGTGTGAAGCTTTGGGCCAGGGAGAGATGAAAACATCAGGAATAGAATATGGAGTTTCAGGTGAATACTAACTGTTGCCCTTGTGTAGCTGTGATAATAGGCAGAATGTTCTTCTCCTCCTACTTAAGTCCGGTATAACTTGAATTGTGCTATTTAAATTTTTTACACTTGTAACTATACACACTATCTATGCAGACATCACTGGCTTTGCAGCCATTCTACAATGAATATATATGGTTAACAAACACATTTGATCAGTGTTCTTCAATCAAGCCCTCAATAAACTCCCCCCAACAAACACTAGATAAAAGTTTTAATCAAACAAACAAACTAATAAATGTTTTAACCAATCAAACCAAGTGAAAGGACAGCATACCATTAGAAATAAAAATGCACTTTCTTAATACAGCTCTGACACTGGTGAAAAATAAGGTAGAAGTAATTACCATTAGAAATAAAAATGCACTTTCTTAATACAGCTCTGACACTGGTGAAAAATAAGGTAGAAGTAATTACTTGTTGATGAAAGAGAGGATGCAGAGATTAGTCACTTTTCATAACCAGGTATAAGGTAATTGGTAACTGATAAATAATAAGAAGTTCAGGTATAACTCTGAAATATGCTATTTACATATTTCACAATTGTAACTATACACTTAGAGCTATACACACTAGCTATGCAGCCATCACTGGATTTGCAGCCATTCTACTGAGGTTAAGAGTAATGTGCATCCCTTTTGGAGGTTAGAGAGCTGTCCCTGAAGTGTATCAGATGGGTTTTTTTATCTTTTTTTTATGGTAACTTAAATGTGTTGTGTATTGTAGTGACTTGCATATGCTTTGTTGGTGAATGCAGAGTGCTGCACAGAAGCAAGTGCACTTCTTAATGTTGTGTGTTTAAACTTGAGACCGCATTTTCTGACACATGCTCTATATATGAAATGATTCATAATAAATAAAGATGAGTGAATCTTTAAAAATTTGATTGACTTATGATATTCAAAAATCTGCAAATCAAGTAGTTGATCTGCTTGGTAAAACTTATTGAGTGGCTGCTCAGAAACTTTTCTCCACCCCCCCCCCCCCCCCCCCCCCAAATCCATCTTTTACTCTCCCTGGTGTGACTTATGGGAATGGGAGCTAAGCAGTTGTTTGCAAGCTTGCAAGTTTATATTACAAATTCCCAGATAAGACAGTATGTAATGTTTATTATACAATTGCCAATGTATTACATAAGTTGGAAAGTTTTCTGTAAATGTTATCTTTTTTAGTAATCAGTGACCTATTCTCTCATCCTTACAAAGAATAAGATGTTCTGAAAAATAAAATTAGAAAATAGTTCTTGCGCTGTATAAACTTAATTATTGAATTGAAGATATAGTCTAGCTGCTGCTTTATGGGATTCTGCAATCTCTAAATTATGGTAATTCAAAAAGAAGGGACAAAGCAGTGTTAGAGTAGATTCTCTAATGAATAATATCTCTATTACAGAAAACAATCTAAAATATTAAAAAGAGTATATTTATTGTTAGATTAATAACAAAAATATAAAACCTGGAAAAAGTGCTCTGGGAATAAACCAGGAATATGCTGGGTTTAATAGTGGTCTGGAAGAGTCCAACGTTATTCTGCTTAGAAGCAAAAGTGAAAAACCACATATGTATACTTACCACTCCAATGGCCTTTGAGACAGACTCCACTTTTTCTCCAAAATATATCTATCACTTGTGTTCAGCCTAACTACATTCCAGAATAACTCCTAGCATTAGGTAAATGTAGTCTCTGTAGAGCTTCAATAATTTAACATGTTTTTCTAAACTCACTGCATTGTTATCACAAGGTTGTTGTGGCGGTGTCCAAGCCCTGTATTTAAACATATATTAGAAAATCAATGTAGTTCATTCCTTACCCACCAGGTGAGCAGAGGAATTCTCAAAGAGATATGATGGCTTAGAATAAGGTAAAGGACTAGAATAGGAATTTTTATTTGAATTAGAATCCTTACTCTCCCTACCTATGGAATACTAACCCATTAAAGATTTTGGTTGATTTGGCATCACATTTAATGAAAGAACTAAACAACATAGTAGACTTTCTATCAAAAATAAAAATAATAGCTCTAAACATTCAGTTTTTTATTCGTTCACAGACTGAAAAGTTCAGATCACAACTGACAAAACATCTGGCATTACCCTAATTAATATATTTACTCCTTTAGTGTTACCTAAAATCCATATGGGTAAGAATTTTAATTGTTTTGGAGGAGATAAAGGCAAACATCTAATGTCATTGTTAACGGGGAAAGATACTATACAATCCTTTTTGTCCTAGTTAAAATAGCCAAAAGAGGAGGGACAAAATTATCCAAAAAGATCGCCCCTTGTGGGATGCAAAGGAGATCTCTATGGATCTTCACTGTATTATTCAAACTCTTTACATCACAAAAGGAGCAACTTTCGTGTAAGCGACACAGTTTCATTCCCATTTGTTGTTTCATTAGATTTTATTTGTTTGTAGAATTTAAAAAGTATATGTGTACATTACCTATCAAAAGACACTTTTTAAGGACCAAAGATAATCAGTGGTATGAATCCTACTATCTCTATTACAACTGATTATAAATTTCCACCACCTGTTGAATCTTGTGGGAGTTGTTTGGGTATATTTTATGACTTTATTAACTCTGGTTTTTGAAAATTAGTGGAGATTGATCTTTGATTTAGACAAAATTTGTCTGGCCTGATTCTTTAGGGGAAGTAAATAGCAATTTTGTGCATATAATCCACACAGTTACTCTGAGCATGCCCAGAACCGGCCAATACTCCATATAACGCAGCAACATTCAGTTCATCCTCAAACAAGGATGTAGTAGTTCAGGATAATATCGCCTATCTGAAGAAGCTTGCAGAATATTAGTGGATAGTACTGAAATTGACTTTTAATTTTTCATTTTTAATTATCTCAATAATACATTTCCTATTATACCTATCTTTTACCATATCCCCAAAATTCAAAAGACTTTATGAACCCCATCCAGTATACCCATCCTATCTGGGATCAATAAAATAACAGCCAATGTATCCAATTTTTATTTATCCAGTTAGCATTTCTACCTCTATTTTGATGAAAAATGTATACTTTATTTTGCATAAAAATATAGCAAAAAAACCCAAAATAAGATAATACGCTCAAGTGTAGTGCACTGCAGCACAGCTGAAACACAATACACTGTGAAACATAAATCAGTCATACTTGATAGCACAATACAAGACATATGGAATATGATATGACATCCTACACTATACATCAAGTACTGAACTATTCATTCATCACTTCAACAAGACAATTGTTTCAAAAATCAATGGATGTGAGGGGAGGTAGGTGAAGAGGGTAAGGGGATGTTGTCACAGACACAAAGCTTTGATAGACAGACACATATAAGGGGAAAGTGCATAAATTGGGCCAGACAGTCAACAAAGTTCATCAATGTGACAGAGAAAGAGAAGGACGGTAAGGGAGGGGGAAACACTATTGAAAAACAGACACATATTAAGAGAAGGGGGAGAAGGAGAGGTATTCAGTCAACTTCTTCTTCCTCATGACTGTCCATGATGGAATAGTCTTTTAGCAGACTATTAGTATTTAGTATAGTCTATAAAATACTGAGTGGTATGAAAGGCTGTTCCTGGGCACACTGTTTCAGAGTTCATGTTCTAGGGCATCTAACAGTGCCTTTACATAGAGGCAGTCCTAAAAGATATGCTGCAATGTTTTCCTCCTGACAATGTATCTGGGGCAGTGAACATATCTGCACAGGTTCCATATGGATGGCACCATGCCACATCTTTGTATTTATTAGTCAACCTCTTAGAGGCTACATTCTCCCAGCCATGTTTTTCGGTTGCTGCAGGGAGCCTTGTAACAGAATCCATACACAAGTCTGGTTTAACTCCCTCCAGATAGTATTCCATCGCAAATTGTCCAACATCCAGGTGAAACCAAATAGTATTTAAGCTTTAAGGAAAAGAGCTGTCCCACTTGTTCCAGCCAAGGACCCTCCAAAGGGGCAGGAGGAACAAGTGAGACATGGAGACATAAAGTTCCCAGCAGAGCAAATGTTGGTTTCAATCAATACATTTGGTTTAAATGAAGACAATGATGTTGTATACATTTATGTATTATGTGTGAATTGCTTTTTTTTTACTAATCAATTGATTATGATTTGAATAAGGACAATGGAATAAATTCCTGACATGCTAAACAAACCCCATATTTTAGTAAAATAAAATGTAATGTAAAGCACATCCCTGGTAACACTATCAATAAGCACCCTTTTCACTGTACGTAGAAATCTACTTTTATGAGGTGACTATCATAGGTTCTTTACCTTTACCCTCTTTTATGCATAGAAACTTTATGGAAGTGAGGTTATACATTGCTTTTTATAAATGCAAATGGTGAGAACTGAACAAAAAAGGCAATACTAGCTAAATAACTTTTTTCCCAACAACACCACTCCTCCAAACATCTCAAATTTTATATTAAAAAAATACTCTCCCTTCTGCTCTCTTAGATCTACCTCTGACCTGCGCCTTGTCTCGTCTCTGGTAAACACCTCTCACTCGCGCCTACAATACTTCTCCTGTGCTGCTCCCCACTTATGGAATTCCCTACCACAACCAATCAGGCTTTCCCACAGCCTTCAAATCTTTCATCATCATTATCATCACTTATTTATATAGCGCCACTAATTCCACAGCGCTGTACAGAGAACTCACTCATATCAGTCCCTGCCCCATTGGGGCTTACAGTCTAAATTCCCTAAAACACACACACACACACACACACACACACACACACACAGACTAGGGTCAATTTGTTAGCAGCCAATTAAACTACCAGTATGTTTTTGGAGATGTTCTCTGAAAACCTATCTCTTTTTTAGAGCTTTCCTTATTCCCGATGATACTATTTACACTAATACACCCTCACAATTGTCCCAATCTTCACTCCAAGCCACATTCGTTCCTCTTGTTTCAGCTGTGCCCTCTTCCACTTAGAATGTAAGTTCATTAACTTGCAGCACTTGGGTCATGAGTTCAATTCCCGACCATGGCCTTAATTATGAGGAGTTTGTATGTTCTCCCCGTGTCTGCGTGGGTTTCCTCCTGGTGCTCTGGTTTTCTCCCACACTCCAAAAACATACTGGTAGGTTAATTAGCTGCTAACAAATTGACCCTAGTCTGTGTCTGTCTGTGTGTGTGGCTCTGTCTGTGTGTGTGTGTGTGTGTGTGTGTGTGTGTCTCTCTCTCTGTCTGTGCGTGTGTTAGGGGATTTTAGACTGTACGCCCCAATGGGGCAGGGACTGATGTGAATGAGTTCTCTGTACAGCGCTGCGGAATTAGTGGCGCTATATAAATAAACGATGGTGATGATAATTAATGAGCAGGGTCCTCCATACCCTTTGTTTTCATGTCTGCATTTATTTTGTCTGCCTTGTATGTCCTTGTTTTATGTATTTCTTGTTTTCCCTACTGTACAGCGTTGTGGAACACTGTGGCACCTTACAAATCTGTACTAATAATAATAATAATAATTTTTTATATATATATATATCTTTCAGGCCTCATTTGGTTTATGATATTTTGCACCTTTTGCTGGCATAATTTGGCCTTTAGTGCTCCCAGTTGTGCCTCAACCACACCACACAGCAGAAGGAATTGATCGTCGTCACCTCATCTCTATTCATAGGCTATAGATTCTGTGAAATTTGAATTTACAAATACGGTGTGAAATGCCATTCCGCAGAATGGTGAAGTAAAAGCAGAACATTGTAGAACCGGAAGTTTGTGAAACAGCCGGTGCTACTACGAAATTTAATTTTGAATTACATTGTAAGTTTGTTTATCTGTGCTTGAAACTCATTGCCTGGGCCACTGTTTGAACCCCTTGATTGCTCAAGCAAAACATTATTCTGCTATTATCTTTAATGGCTGCTCTTTGTTTTTATTTCACTGTAAATGTCTCATGACATATTTTCTAATCACCATTTTCTAATCACCTAAAGGGCAATAAAGGATCTGTCAATAACTCTTCCAACATTGAAATTAAAACTGTTATATAGTACGTAATGTGGTATGAAGGATGGAGAATAAAATCAATTGCTCATACCGCATGTTTGGACTGTCTTTAAGTAAACAATGCTAAATAATACTGGTATAATATCGCTTCATGCTGGTAATCCAACATTCTTATTTTCTTAATATTAACCTGAATTTTATTTAATTAAAGAATCTCTTTTTAGCTGTACACAAGACTTTAGTTAACCAAAAAGAATCAGGAGCATTCATGGGCATCAAGCAGGTTAATTGGAAAAAAATATATCTTGCCAAAAACACTGATTGGTTGTAGGCGTAATAAATGTTGCTAAACATGTTTTTTTTTTGCATGTGGAGAATATTATACAGCAATGTACTGCTTTATATTGATTATACCTTTGTGTCAGTAATGTTAATCTCGTTGTAAGATGCCTTTGTCAAATTACTGGATAGAAAGAGATGGCAGGGGTGTAAGAATAAATTACTTGTCCAATTTGGAGATGTATAACTAATATTGTTTTCAAACAAAACAAGAGGAACAGATTGCACTCCAAAAATATCTTGATGAAAGGTATCAAATGCATAATTTTGGCTTGTATGATTACAGTTCCCGCTTCCCACCAGACTGTAATAGTTTGTATTAATTACATTAGTTAAAGTGCTGTCTGTTTCTGTTTTAGAGCAATTTCTGCATCTTTGCATCAATGTAAATGTATTTCTTAATTGTTTTAGATCTTTTTATGTGCTTGATATGACTTTATATTTTCCTCATATGTCTTGCTTTTCTTTATTCCGTTTTTACTGCTATTCTTAGACACATCATCCCACATTAATGTACATTTTATTCATTGCTCCACATAACAGGACAAAGCTCATCAATAATAGATGCAGTTAATGACATGGGCAATATTTGCAGACACAAATAATTGCAAACTGAGGAGTACTAAAGCCGATTGCTGTATTATAGCAAGAATTTCAAAGTCGTCTGAGGAAAATCATAAATTAAACTCATAAATCTTCAGTTTTTAGCAGAGTCAAGCATTAGTTCAGGCGGTGCTATACTAAATAGTATATTTAAAAAAGTTTATTGGTGCTCCCTATTACAGAAATTTCAAAGATCCTCTTTTACTGAAAGAGGACATTTGGGGGCTATGCATAACGCAGAGTAACCTGGAAATGTACAATGTTTTAATAGTAGTATTAAAGTGTACAACTTGCAGTTGTTGTCTTGTATTGGTTAAAGGCAGAAACAGTGACAGCTGTATGCAACAGGGGTACAATATAATATCTTTTCTGGGAAAAATCTATTTCATACCAGCCTATATTTCTATTTTTGTGCCTGTTTGTGGCCAAAACAAAGAGGAAGACTAGTTTAACTGTAAATGCATGTTTGCTAAATACAGTTACAATACAGTGAAATCTCCTGTGATAACTCAGGTGATTTATTATTATTATTTTTTTTTTTATAAATCACCTATTGATTGTACTTGTTCTTTCATAGAAATCATATTAATGTGTCTGAGTAAGGAATTTATGGCATTAAAATATGACATTGGTGAGAGGTTGGGTAATATATACTTGTGTTGGAGGCATATTCTAGCATAAGCTACCCAATGATACCATGAAAGAAGCTTGTTGATATCAGAAATGAGCTATGATAAATAATGTGGATGTCACTGGGTGACTGCGTAGGATATAAGTCATACCCAGTGGCTAGATCCTCATACCAATTCAAACTAGTATTATTATTAATTTTAATGATAGCAATGTAAGTATTGCAGTACACCTGTTGTACCCTGCAGGAAACGGGTTATAATTGGGCAAAAGGGACATTAGCCATGGTTGTGCCAGGACAGTGGATTAAACATTAGACTTAATAATTATGGAACCAAAAATAGAAAATTATCCAAAATAGTCCAAACTTTCATGCAATTGTTCATATGAGTTTATTGACCCAAAATGTAGGAGTAGGAGAAACTAATACTGCTATGGTCAATTCTAAAATATACCCATATCAATATGATAAAAACATAATTTTAAGTAACTAACACAGTGCTAACTCTTGGTTTCCCATATATGCTTGCTAGTTTGAGTAAAACTCTGTTTGTTGAATACTGTATATAAAGGAGGACCACTCCTTCATATTTAACTCCTACATCCGTAGTAATAATAGATAACTTAGGAGTCAGAGCAGTGATGTTATTGGAGAGGTGACGCAGCATTTCTAAATGGTCAAATTTAAATCAAAAATTTGAAATGGATTGTAATGATACTAGACACTGACTTGTACTTACTGATTGTTGGTACATTTAAAAGTTATATTTAGAATTCATGAACTATACTATAATTCACACTGTAACACTCTTTTTATTTCACAGCCTCCCTACTTTAGGCAGTCCATTTTCTATAATTACAGCAATAGACAATTCTAACGAAAATAACCTGGTAGTTTTTAAATTGCTAGGCTATGACTATGGGATTATAAATTCTCTACATGTTGTGTAAAATTAATATAAATTGAAATTGCAATGCGATTCATCAGAGCAAATGCATGATTTTGCTAATGAAACATATTGCAATTCTTCTCTTTATTTAATGGCATAAATCTTAAAATATATATATATTTTTCTTTTACTATGGTTCCAATTTAAAGACCTCAATTGGGCTTTTAGATGGCAATGACAGGGACAAATTAAAAGAATATAATACAAATAATAGTTTAACCAAGAGTTCTACAAAATCAGGAAACAGATTTATTAAAAAGCATATGCTAAAGTGTTACACTGTGTTTAAACTTATTTTCTGTGACTTATACTATATCACAGAAAAGAACTTTGGTGGATGTATCCAAAGGTAGATTATTGTTTAAACAGATTTAATAAGCTACAAGATCTAAACCAGGCCTGTCCAACCTACGGCCCTCCAGATGTTGTGAAACAACAAGCCCCAGCATGCTTTGCCAGTAGACAACCAGTTGATAGCTGGAAGGGCATGCTGGGACTTGTAGTTTCACAACACCTGGAGGGCCGCAGGTTGGACAGGCCTGATCTAAACCATCAAGGCAAGAAACTATGGCACTGCTGATGTAAGTTTGAAATTTATGCCACAACCTCACCACCAGCTATATTCTGTTAAAAGTGCAAGCCACCCTTGTTATAATGCCAGTCATCATCATCATCATCATTTATTTATATAGCGCCACTAAATCCGCAGCGCTGTACAGAGAACTCATTCACATCAGTACCTGCCCCATTGGGCTTACAGTCTAATTTCCCTAACATACAGACACGGACAGGCAAACACACACACAGAGACAGAGACTAGGGTCAATTTTTGTTTGCAGTTAATTAACCTACCAGTATGTTTTTGGAGTGTGGGAGGAAACCGGAGCACCCGGAGGAAACCCATGCAAACAAGGGGAGAACATACAAACTCCTTACAGATAAGGCTATGGTCGGGAATTGAACTCATGACCCCAGTGCTGTAAGGCAAACGTGCTAACCACTACGCCACCGTGCTGCCCTGGGTCTGTTTTTTAATAAGGTCTGATAAAGATAAAACATTGTTATTATGTTGTCCTTATAGTTCAGAAACTTTTTGTGCTTCTCATTTTAAACCTCACATTTTTGTTATTCACTCTGACATTTGAAATACAGTTGCTTCTTTCTTCTCTTGTCCAGTATGTCTTTCTGCGACACTACTTTATGGGAGTCTTGCGGTCAGGTCTAGGGATGAGATAATCTCCTACGGTTTGGTTTCAGGGTCGATTTGTTATTAGTTAGCCCAAAAAAAAAGAAAGAAAGGTGAGAGAGCTGCTGCGCATGCAGCAGTCGCGGCGCTGTCAAAGAAGCATCCACGGCGGTGCTGTATACAATATGGTGCTGTATTGTATACATCACCGCTGTGGACGCTTCTTTGACAGCGCCGAGGCTGCTATATAGGACAGTGCCGCTATGTAGGGGCACTTCTTTAGCGGAGGGGAGGGGTTTCTGTAGACCCAGAAACCCCCCCTGCGTGCGCCCCTGGTTAGTTCCACTTTTATTGACTGAATTCACAAATCATGTATTACTGGTTCAAACTTTTAAAGAGGTATTAATGGTATAAAGTCAATTATATTGTGCATGTGTTTACTTAAACTATAATTTGCTGTTAAAAAGCATTATTTTAAATTCTATTTTGTCCCAACTTTATTTTTTTAACTGTGATCGTTGCAAACTGATTCGTTTTGTCCTGATACACTGTATAAACCATAAATGGATTTTCCAAGTCCTATGCTATTTGTCATGCATCTGCTGTGGTGTTGCATTAATGTTTTAGTTTTGTTAAATGATGCTGTTCTGTTGGTGAGTAAAAAGACAATTAATAGGTGTGTGATACAAAGCACACCCATAAGTAAATGTTGGCTATTATTGTATTTCAATATAATGTGTAAGGATTCTAATTTACCAATGTGCTAATTTATGTAAAGATAGCATTTGGCACTTCTGAAGCAAATTACCCATGTGTGTGTCTCTTAAGACAGATTGCATTTGCAAACTCAGAAGCTATTCTCCTTTGTGAATTGTACCAACAATGTGGCACAGTATAAAATAGTAGCTTAGTACCTCAATATTTTTAGTCTAAATGACTATATACAGATATGCATGTTAAAACCAAACGTCCTTGAATTATGTTTACTAACAAAATGTGATATAATCTGTAATTGAAGAAATAATAAATAAATCATAATGACTAAATGAAAGAAATTGATGTATTATATGTAGACTATTACATGCAATAATTTACAGATATATTCATTTCCTGAAAACCGATTCACAAGGATTATAAAATCCTTGCCTAATTGTCAAATTTAAATGATAAAAATATGTACTTTCATGATATTTCCAAGTCTCTTTTTCTTTACTGTTGAATGTACAATGGGACTTTAAGCAATCTTGATGTTCTTACTGACCATCTTCTTCTGCATGTCATCATAGGCAGAGTCATACTCATATATGAAGGTGTCCTTCTCCAATACTTGTGGAACTCCAGCTTGGTCTGTTTCATTACAAATTTCTTTAGTGAATACTCTACCCAACTGACAACTCATCAGAAAAATCATCAGCAAATGTTGAATGTTGTAGTAAAGAAACATTTTTTTCTGTGACAGTATCTTATGAATAATAGGTCCATTCTCTCTTTCACCTGTTTTGTCTGCTATAGCTCAGGGAAGTTCTTAACATCTTTGTTCTGGTTTTGTTCGAAGCTTCCCAATTTGGGCTTCATATATTTACACTTAATTATCCTTGTACAGTTATAGCCAAAAATATTAGTATTTTTTTCTACTAATGCTACAAATTAATTTGCAGAGACTTTGATGTTCCCATGTCAACTGTATGTAAAGTTAGCATATCCAATCTCCCTTGTAAGAGAAAATTGATTGAAGATTGCAGTGCAGGATTGTTCAAATGGTGGCGAATGCACCTTGATCACTTCCCAGACAGATTCAAGCTGATCTTCAGACACAAGGTACAACAGTTTCAACTTACACTCTTCTCACTCTCCAACTTCTCAACTTCTCACTCTTACATACAAGGCCCTCGCCAACTCCACTGCAGCCTACATCTCCACCCTCCTCTCTATTCATGCTCCTTCCTGCCCTCTCCGATCTGCCAATGACCGTCGCCTCTCTTCCCCCTGATCACCTCCTCCCATGCGCGTATCCAAGACTTTGCCCGCGCTGCCCCCCTCCACTGGAACAAGCTCCCTCCCTCTATCAGAACTTCCCCTGATCTGTCCAGTTTCAAACGGGCTCTAAAAACCCACCTTTTTCTTAAAGCCTTCCAGTTCCCCACTTAATTTCCTAACTTACCTTCTACCTCTTCCCCTTCATTCCCTTTTCCTTATCTCTCCCTCTCTCCCCCGTGTCTCTCTGTCTGTCTACCCCACCCCTTAGATTGTATGCTCCTCTGAGCAGGGTCATCTCTCCTCCTGTCCTCACCACTCTTAACTCGGCTCTCCAGCTACCTAGCCCTCCTCCTCGAGGACCCTCTTCCCCCCCGTCCCCTCTCACTCCTTCCTCTCCCCTCTGGGGGTTTCCCTGTCATCCGGGCCCTCCCTCTCAGGCTCAGCCGTATGCAGTACCTTCCCCTCGCCCCTCTAGCTGTGCTTTGAGCTCACCGAGTTACTGTGCTTATTGTTTACTGTACTGTACTGTCTCCCATTGTATTGTAACTTTGTTTGTCCCTGTACGGCGCTACGGACACCTAGTGGCGCCCTATAAATAAAAATTAATAATAATAATAATAATAACTTGAATCATCCGTTGCTAGCTTAGTGAAAGAGGGTTGTATGGTAGGAGACCAAGAAGAGGTCCACTGGTGACTGAGACCTAAGAAAGCCTGACTGAAGTTTAACAAACACACCTGAACACCACAAATTGCTTCTGGGAGAATGTTCTGTGGACAAGTGAGACCAAATTATAGCTTTTTTAATGCCATGATCCCTATATTCACATAATGCAAAATGAAAAGAAAACCTTTGCAACTGTCAAACAGGGAGGAAGTTCAGTAATGTGTTGGAGTTGCTGTGCTCCATCTGGCACTGGATGTCCTGAACATGTGCATGTTCTTCTCTTTTTTTTCTGAAACTCACATCATTGAAGATCACAACTTTTTGCTCTTTTGACGGCCTCTCTTTCAACATTTTTCTCACCATCTCTCTCTTTTAACCATTCTGTATAAGCCTGCAAAAAAGATGGGTACACACTGATCATCTAGGCTTTCAATAATTTGTAAAATCGTTACAGAAATTGCATCTGAAGTAAAATGCAATAGTGTGCACCCAGCTTAAGTGAAGGGTTTCTCTTTTTCCTCAAAGCACCCTTGAAAAGTCTCAATTATATAGCAGTTAGTTTACATTCTGTCTATTACAATTAGATGATCTTTATGTAGCTCACACTCCACAGTTCTCACTATTACAAAGACTTTCTTTTAACATCAGAGTTAGATTGGCCATCTTTTTCCATGCACTCTCTGATGTTCCTTTATACATTCTACATTCTCTTAATGTCTCAAATGTTTTGTTTAAAATAAAATCTTACTGCTACAATTAGACTACTCTTGCACTCACCTTTCAGTGCATTCTCTTTCAATACGTACATTGAATACATTCTTCAAGGTCCTTAGCCTTTACTGCCAGATGTATGTCTCCTTTCCAGCAGTGACGATTGTCTCTTTCTCTTGTAGGCTCTACTGAATACTCTTAAAAGAGCCTTGATTTCATGTTCACTTTCTTCCAGACGGCCTCTTAAATACTGTAATTCAATGTCTGTTTTTCCTCTTTTACGTTTTCCATTTCTGAAAAAGAATGTTTTTTTTGCAACTTCTCAATAACTTCTTCCTGCACTTTTGTCTCTTGAACATACTACCACTTTAAGTCATACAATTCTTTTTCAGCTATTTGGTTCAGCTCCAAACACCACAAAATTCTATCAGGTAGAACTTAGTTCATATAAACCAACTCTTTCATAGTGAAATTGTTCACTGAAGACAGAACCAGCGCCACACTTTCGCACTTAAGTTCCTGTTGTTCTTTCATTGTCTCTTTCTCGAAAACACCATTATGCAATGTTTTCTAAAAGCATAGCACCCCTCCTGCTGTTTTTATTTATTGTGGGCAGACCACATACTGGTGGAGTTCCCTATTGGCAGTGTGGGGGGATGGCCTGACAATTTATTTTTATTTATTTAAATATGTTATTTTTACAGAAGAAAATTGCTGATCTTCCTGAAGAAACTTTAAATACCTAAAATAATAGGGATTTATTTTATCATTGCTTTGGTGTTTCCTGGCAGATTAAATGTGATATTTGGAGTTAAGACCAATGTTTTGTGCAAGTGAAAGAAAATGTTGGGATTAAAAGAAAAACAAATATTGTGAATAGTGTATTAAAGGCTTACTCCAATCACAATACAAGTTTATTATTTACTATCAGCTCAGTTATGTGTAATTTTATTATAATAAATTGTCACTTGGTTGTTGTCAGCAGTTCAATATACCTATAGCTAGATTTCATGATACTTATTTTTTGTTGTTTATTTTTATAATAAAAATCATTTGACAATAACCTCAAAGAGAAAGCATAATAGGCTGCAATATATTACATGTGATACAAGTATCCATTTATAATCCACATATATGTACAGAGCATCCTTTGTAGTTTGGCTTTTAAACAGGGATTAAAGCTGATCCCTTCTAAGCATCCTCTTAATGATGGGACATAGCATCTTGAGTAGATTTACTTAATATTCTATATTTCATGTAAATGATTTAAAAGACTAATAAAAAGCTTCATAAATTTTTGTATTGTTCGTTTGATAATGTTTGCCCCCACTATAATTACAACTGGATTATGGGAGTGTTTCAATAAATTAATGGATATAACAGTGTCACCATTGTTACCTTTCTCATTGAATTAGGTTGCTTTCATTTCTTAAAAAATGCAAGCTCAATGTAAGATTTATAAAGGGAAAAGCTAGTGAGTTTATTCTCTTATTGATCAGATCATGTTCGATATAGAGTGTATGGACCTTTACTTACTTCTACTAAAAGATGTTGTTGTTGAACATCCAAATTATAGTACTAGATTTATTTACGCTCAATTGGTATCGCTAATTGCTTACATAGATAAATCATGATTATTACAATATATTTGTAAATGTTGTAGTGAGTAAACTATATTTTCATTTTCCTTGTTTACTTTTACTTTAAACTGAAACTTTATTTTTAATTTAATTTACTTGGGGTGTCCCTTTCAAAATGTATTCCCCCCCCCCCCCTGTACGTATAGTGTTGATTTAGATGTGTTTCATTTACATACAAACTTATGCAAGTGAGTAGAAAAAAAATAAACTTTACTGTGCGGACCTTCTCCAAATGGATCATGTAGAATATAGGAATGTTCATTACTCCATTTGTAGTCCTGATCCCGTATGAGATGCTAGGTATACTTAAGTGATGGTAACTCTGTTTTGTAGATATATTGATGTAACTGTAATGAGTTAGTATCTCATAGATGTATGATGACCATGCAATTTTATTAGACAATTAGACCAGATTGGTCCAAAATTGCTTCATATGGCACTTCACTGATTCAAATTTCCCTAGCTAAAAAAATGCATTTGGCCAGTGACTGCTATACATGTGTATGTGGTCATCAGCTGACAACACTAAATGTGATCTTGTTTGGCCTGAGTACTGTTGTATGTATCCATTTTGACCACCCATGTGTTTTGAAATTAAATACAGATCCAGCCATTTGATCAGGGTAAACATCCAAATCTCTGTAATTATCGTCACTTTAAATGGGTGGACGCATAGCCAAACTAGTGTGTGTGTCTCTCTCTCTCTCTCTCTCTCTCTCTCTCGTCCCCTCTCGCCCTCTCTCTCTCTCTCTCGCCCTCTCCCTTTCCCATCTGTGCTCCATGTGTTTTGTCTGCATATTATATAATCAGATTGTATTTTTTGTTTGCATTTATACATTCTCTAAAAGAAAATTTAAGCCATCTAATTTAACAGGTAAAACTTAACAAATATAGATTTAAGAAATATAATTTGCACAGCCCTAACGTAAAAAATAAAAAAATATATGCAAAAAAATATACCTGTTTGGAATTCTGAAATTCATCATGAACTAATTACTTTCTATCTTTGAATAACTTGTATCCAGAATAAACTAAAATAATACACATATGCGATGTATATGAAAATATCAAGCTATTGTATTTATCACTTCAAAGAGATTGTGTGTGTTTGCATGTGTCTTGGTGTGTGTGTGTGTGTGTGTGTGTGTCCGGGCTGCAGATGTTTTGTCTTTTGATTAGGGGAGGATTGATAAACTCATATAATAAATGTAATACAGACTATGTCTAGTAAAACAAAACTCATAACACCTATCAAATCAGATGGCTAAGTACATTAAACATACCCTCCACATAAATAATTATGAGACTTTGTTTATATTAAATTCTAACTGGTTAGAAGTTCCAAGTCTAAAAAAAACAACAGAATATTAAGTAGGGTGCATTTGACTGTATTCACTACATGGTGAGCTAGAGCATCTGTTATCAAAGAGTTCATTAATCTCTATGGTTAACCTTCTCCATACCTAATGAAGGAATATACGAGATCTGAAACACTGGAGAGTTCCTTAAATAACAAATACATTTTCTTTGAAGAAGACAGCATTGCTTTCACTTTTTGTCACACAGTAGACTGTGTGACAAAAACTGTGTCTATCGCTAACAGAAGAAAAGGATTGATTTTATTGTTCTGTTATCTCAACCAACCTGACGGCTTCTGAAATGCACTAAATATTTGCAACTGGCAAAAATGACATTGTCAATTGTATTTATAGGAGGAAACTTTATATTTCCATTTAATAGCTGGCATGTGTTCCCCCATCTAATGTGCCGTTTCCTCCAGTATAAAATGTTTAATTTAATTCTATATTTTTATATTACCATGCATAGAAAATGTTGGGGTTGTAGCATACATTTAGGGAACAATTGTGCTCAAATGGTGCCACCAATGGGAACTGGTAATCCTAATGTATGGTCACCCTCCCTAATCTTGCTGTTTGTGTGGGATGTATTGATCTGGCTTCCTCTTTCTCTCTATTTTGTCAATAAATAGACAGTTCAACAGTAACAATGCTTATTTATCAAGGAAAGTTATTAAAATATGTTCAAAAGCTTAAGTTTGCCTTCACTCTCAATTCATACAATATATAAAATTTTGCTTTCCTGTAACCTTTAAGGTAACTTGAAAGTTCAAAATAATTCATAAAACTTCTTACTGATATTTAGCATTCTTAAACCACAATTCAGGGTTTTTATTCTAGTTGTAAACCTCTTTGTGTCTGACAGCTAGGGAGAAAAAATGATGATTCGTAGATGGTGACCACTTAACTCAATGCCCTTGGATCAATATACTTGTTTTTTTTTTACTGTGAAACAGTTATTTCGATTTTTCAGCAAAATATATATTTGAAATAATCACTAATGATGTCCATTATTTTACACAATTGGCTGTAAAGAGAAAGTGTTCTACAGTAAGTCACAGTTTGAAGCAATAACAGACACTTTACTTCACTTTGGCTTTTAAGCAATTATTTGCCCTACTTGGAAATTACCCTTTTAGCCTATATTTCACACAGGTCAGTTTGTTATCGTCTCTAGATAAGCTCAGAAGCTGGGTGACAACAGATTTCCCTATACTTCTACAAGTTCCTACGGCATGGACTTCAAATAAGGAAGTAAGGTTGCGTTTTCTTCAAAAACAAGTTTTTCCATAAACAGACATTTAGCCAGAAAGTCTCTGTGGATATTTAGTTGTTCAGCAGGTAAGGTTAAGTATTGTAGACTGTTCCACCTTATCTGCTATGAGGCAAGGGTCACCCAGAGGTTAGAAATCAGGTGCCCTTTTCTCATTCTCCACTAATCTATTGCCCTCCTGTGTAGAGCTCAGCAAATTAATTTGTCTGCATTTTAGCAGTTTGTGAATTGGTGCACATTTGCACAGAATTTGTAAAATACTTTACACCTTCTCCTCAAGCCAAGTATGGCACATGTCTATAGCTTCATAAAAGGACCTTACATCCAGGGCTGTTAATAGGGCTGGGCGAGAGGGGCAACTGCCCAGATTCAAATGTGAAGGGGGTGAAGGGGGTGCAGGATTATGAATATGTTAGGTTAATTTGGTTACAATTGAGGACTACAGGGCGGCATTTTTCCTTATCCCCATTCCCCAGGCACTACAATGTCTGTGAATTAAATTGTTTGCAATTGTGACCTGAGAACTGTGACTTACTAGTGACCAGGTCGATTCAGGATCACCTTTTTTGCATAGTTTTTATTTTACAACCTACTAAGCCCTATAATATTTCACAATTTATCTGAGTCCAAAAGGTTTATGTAGGTTTTTCCTTTGCACAAAATGCCCACATCTTCAACCAACGTTTTATTTAATTCAACACTATAATAAACCCCAAACTCATTGTAGCTGTACTTGTCATTGCCCCTATAATTGTCTAAATACCCAGGCAATATATTGCTAGTTATCTTTACCTGGTGTATTTTTTTCTCCACTTGTCGATAACACTATTATCTATGTATGCAAATTGTCAGGCAATACATAGTCATCTTAACTGGTTTATTATTTTTGATTGGTACAAACAATATTTGTCTGCACATGTTATTATCACTAGTTAGTTTGTCCATATTTTGTAATTGAACCTTTTATTTTATTAGGAATCCTCAATATCAAGTTTATTATATTGGCTGTTAGTTCCATAAAGAAAAATCCTGCTTTCCCCCCCAAAATGTGTCAAACTTCACTTAAGTGATGGTTTTGTAATTATAAGTCAAACACATGAAATTATTGACTGTTAACAGTTCATATCAGTGGGCAAAATGGAAATTTGGAAGTGACGGTATGGAAAATGTAATGGGAATGTAGGTGAACGGAATTTGATGGTTTTAAAATGAAGGCAGTAGAAGTGGCGGTATGGCTTACCACCGTATACACCCCCACTTCAACCTAAGGTTCAGATGATAACGAAATTGTATTAAAAGATAATATGACAGTCTCTTTCTACAACATTACATTCACAGCAACTCTAGACAAGACGCATCCAGTCACCACACAAAAGTGCTTCAATAATGGGGCCAATGAAGAAAATCTTACTTTAATGTTGACTTCCTCCGGTAAACATTCTGTCTTTCTCTTGAACATTAAGTTCTTAATATCCCCAAGTCAACCAACTCCAATTACTTCTTTACCACATTCAACTACCTTATTTTCCCACCCTTATCACCCCCTTCTTCTTTCACTGAGCATAACTTCTCCAGTGCCCTACCTTCAGTTCTATCTCTAGATTACTGAGAAATACTTATTTTCCTCTTTTCCTATTCCCCCCTCAGCTAGACCACTTGACTCCATTCCATTATCTGTCCCTTTCCCCTCAATGCGTTCCTGTCCCTCTCCACTGATGTTTCCCTTCCATCATCAGACGTGGCCTTATCTCACCTATCCACAATAAATCATCTCTCAACCCTACCTCTCTCTCCAACTACTGGTTCATTTATGTCCTCTCAATTGCTTCCAAACTACTTGACTGAATTGTATGCTTTACCGCATCTTACTATCTGCAATTGAGCCTAAGCTGACTACATTCAACCCCTGATTTACTAGGATCTTTTCACAGTGAAGTCTAAGGGACACTTCTCTCTATTCATCTTTCTTGACTTATTTTGATGCAGTTGATACACTCTCTTGGCCTTTGCAGCATTGTTTTGACCTGGTTCCCCTATTACCTTCTTAAATGTTCCTTTGCTGGCTCTACTTCTGACACATCCTTCCCTCCAATCTCTATCTGTTATCCCTCAAGCCTCTGTTCTGAGTCCACTCCTTTCTTTTTTTTATATCTCTTTCCTCAGTGAACTCATACGCTCCTTCATACTCCATTACCATCTCTATGCAGATGATGCTGAAATCTAACTCTTCTCCCATGAACTCTCTTCTTCTCATATAGCCCATGTGTCAACCTACCCCTCTTCCATCTCCACTTGGAAGTCCTAACACTACCTAAGTTCAACATGTCAATACTGGGCTCACCAAATTCACTATTCCCAGTGTCATTACTCCCCTTCTAGTCTCTTTTACAATCTACTCAACTCCTCATATCTGGACTTTGCAACACACGTCAATCCCAGCTATAATCAGTTCTATATAAAGCGGTGAGGCCAATTTTTCTCTTTTGGAGCTCAGTCTCTCAAGCACTGTTAAGTCAATTGTCATTTTTATCTAGTGGGAGAAAACTAGATATGAGTGATGTTTTCAAAACTTGTCTATTCACTGCATTTGAGTGTGGGATTTCTGACATTCCTCTGGCAGAATCTGATCTTAGGCGTGGCTTTCTCCTGTCCCAAGTGTTCAACATAGCAGAATCAATTGACACAATGTATTTATAGACTAGAAAGTCTTTGAAATGTGAAATTTACAAATACAGCAAGGTGGGCTAGACTACAGGATAGTGACACAAAAACAGAAATTAGATTGTATCTAATCAAAACTTTGCCCCACTGCAGGGGCGCACGGAGGATTTGTCAGGGGGGGTTTCCTCCGCCCCTGGAAAAAATAAATAAATCTAGAGACCTGCCGCGCACTGCTGCAACATCACTCACCATTCAGACTGCAGGTTTCCAAGTCATCATGGCGCTGGGGATCATCCAGCAGTAATTAGCTGAAAGGGTAAAAGTTAAAATTCTTTTAAAACTGCAAGTTTGAAAATGCTTTTATCATACCACGTGGTATAAGCTTAGAGAATGCGATGATAATCCACCAATACCAGCGTCAAGTGAGTGATTATAATTAACAGACTAAAATTCCCGCAAGTCTCCTTGACAAATCTTCTATAATGGAAATAGAAAAAAGATATTGTTAGAAAATGTTAATTCATTTAAACATTGACTGTTAGAAATATTTTATATTATGATTGATTTTCAATCAGGGCCGTCTCTTCCATTGGGCATGATGGGCAGGTGCCCGGGGGCCCTGCAGGCAAGGGGGGCCCGTCCGATTTTTTAAATACTTACCTTGCGGTCACATCAGCGGTGATCCGGCTCCCTCCCTGGTCCCCTCTTCCGTGCTGTGCTTTCAGTGAATGCTGGGCGTGATGTCACGCCCAGCATTCACTGCAACCACAGCACGGAAGAGGGCAGAAGAGACTCAGCAGCGCGGAAAAAAGAAGAGAATCGGACTTAAGGTAAGTTAAGGGGGCCCCTATATATATATATATATATATATATATATATATATATATATATATATGTAAAAAAAAAGTGATTATATATATAATCACGTTTTTTTTACATACATATAAAAATTTTTTACACACACACACTATTTATATATATATATATATATATATATATATATATATATTTTTTTTTTTAGGGGCCCGGTACACTGCATTGCCCGGGGGCCCATAAAGTAATTAAGGTGGCCCTGTTTTCAATATCTGCATGAAATATTTATTATTTTTTTGTTTGTTTTTTGACTCGTTTTAGTTTTCTGGTAATATCAGTGAGGATGTAAAAGTGTCTATAAGCTGGAAAAATGTATAATTTTATAAAGCAATTCTGAAGAATTGTTTGCTAAATAGAAAAGTAGTTATAAGAGGCAGCCTCACTGACCAGCAGGCAGTTTATACTTACAACATTAAATGAACTAATTATTTTAGTCCTAGATGTCAGAAAGGCAACTTACATCTGATAGTCTGGGGTATTGTTAATTCTTGTGGTCTAGTTAGCACGTTATTCCATCTCTGCTATGTCATACAAAACCAACAAATACAATAGACTTAAAAATCTCAGAAGCACTGAAGCATTATATGGCTTATCAGAATAGCAAATTTGAAAATAAAATCAATATTTGCTTGCAAATGAGAGCTGTCTCATAAGGAAAGTTCTGTATGCCTGGTTAGGTCATCAAGGCAGAAGCCATTTCTCTTAACATACAGTTCTAGATGGTCTTAATTGTTAACTTGCCATTACAATGTGATATTGATTAGGACTGAATATTTAGCATGCTTAAAAAAAGTGAATAACTCATTGAACATGCAGAAAACAAAATAATAGGATAGGTATGGGAGCTCAGTTACATAAATTTGTGTGTAATTGTGATACAACTTAATGTGGACATATCCGCAGGTACACTTTTAGGAGGTATAACTCTTACGGGTACTAGAGGGCTGGTGAAACAATACACAATAATGGTGATGACTATTCCCATTTGATTTTATAAAGGGGTAAATTGCAGATGTGGAGGTGTTTGTATGTCATTACATTCTAAGTGGAAAATGCAACTTTGGAATTCATTTGTTCATTTTTTTAACCAATGTTTATCATGATTATATTTAGAGTTTAAAAGTGGGAGGGCATACAAAAGGATGAAGGAAAGTATGAGGGAAAGGTTACAACATGGGAAAAATGTTCCATGACTTATCTTTGAAAACTTTGAAACAGTAACTGTTGTACTACAAAATATCAGGTTCATAATGCTGAACATTGAGAGTATCACAATTAGCAACAAATCTCTATTTTGGCTATAAACTCCAGACTCAGTCCGTTTTTTTTTCTAATGGTGCAGAGTTTTATTCCGAAGGGAAGGGCTGGGTGATCAGCAGTTGTACTTTGGGAGGTATCCGGAGGTGTAAGGAAGATGGGTTACAGATACTGGGATCTAGTTATGCATGGAGAGGGGGGTATGTGATCATCTATTTGATCAAGTTGGTTGGGTTATTGAACTCTATAGATAAACCTTTTGCTTGGGGGCTCATGGGGCGGACTCATAATGAGAGAGAGCCATGGATCTCATACGCTAAAAAAACATGTGTGTTGTATAGTACAGTATAAAATGGTATGTAAAATTGTGCTATTTCTAAGAGTCTATTATTGCTCTCTAATAGCACCAAGGGTCAAATGGTGGGGTAAATATTCCAATATACCATATAATACCTACCTTCATTAAGTACCACTCACAAAGAGTAGTTTCCAGTTTAAACCCAGCTCTATTTCAATTTCTGCCCTATTTTACACACACACACACACACACACACACACACACACACACACACACACACACACACACACACACACAGTATAATATAGGGAATAATGATAATCATAGCAAGAGAGATTTTCCACAAAGTCTCATTTAAGATAATATGTATTCTTATTAACAATAGGTATTATCAATAACAGTCTTTACACATATAATAATATAGTGTAGAAGGCATAATATATATGACATCAAATGCAATGCATTGTCTACTTCATCTGTTTTATCAATGTGTATAGGTGCCTTTCCTATCTGTATATTAATGTATGTATCTCAGATTTCAGTGTTTGTATATCACAGATTTTCTTGTTATCTAGATTATTTCAGCTCTCACCAGCAAAGCACATGGCACAATGGTGGCCATCTTTAACAAAGCACATGGCACATACCGTTCAATCAATTACCTGTTTTATCTCAACACAAATCCTATCAGACCACTTCATTCAGTACACAATATATTTCATGCATGTATCTTGCAGTAATAATCTATGAAGTGCAGTATAACATCAATCCTGGAATACACAACCATGTAACAAGCATATTACACAGTCGGTCTTAAACTATACAACCAGTATTAGCAATAGTAATATTAAAACTCAAAGTTACAGCATACAGTATTCCATGGGTTCAGCAACAAGTCCAGTTTTTACTAACTTCAACCATACAGGTTTACTAAAATCCCAATAAACCATATATTTCTATAGCAGATATTACTAGCACTATTTTTAACTCCTAATAATATAGTACAGGACTTACAAGTCCACAGAACACAGCATCCAATAATATCTCTTTCTCTAGCAGGGGGAGGGTAATGTCCAAACACCTTTGCAAGATTTATTAACTTACTCCAGACACATTATCAATCATTAATTAATATTAACCTCCACAGACACACGCTCTATTATGCAAACACTTTATCACTAAACACTGAATATATAAAACATATTTAGCCACTATGTATCCCCACATGATTAAATATTACCACAGCCCAGAATTGCTAATGAAACAGTTCTCTTGCTTAGTCCATGGTGTGGAAAGAGAGTGAAATGAATGTGTGTCTGAGTTTGGTGTTTCTGCAAAGTGACCCACAAAAGCTATTCAAATACCAAATGGGGGGGAGCAAGATATGTCACAAGATGTTGGCTCACAGCATTTGATATGTAAATGTAGTCAGCTTCTCAGAGAGGAATATGTATTACTAGCTATTGTGTTCAAGCATGCCAAATACGGTGTGGAAGGACAGCAATGCAGAACGCTTGTTATGTACTTCATTTTGTAGATATTTCAAATGTGATTAACGGCTGCAGAGAAAGGCTGGGACTCCAGTGAGAAGCAGTCTGACACTAAGCTGTGCTAAGGATATGCCAGATTAATCTTTGAGTATGTTCTAGAGTTCCTGTAATATGTCTGGGGAGAAATGTGACAGAAAGGGGGACCATTAAGTGCACTCATGTGGTTGTTGCGAGTAGCTGGTAGCTGATAAAGAGTTTGAACCATGTACCATTAATAGAACATTTTCAGGGAGTTATATTTTAAATATAACTCTTAGCTGTATTAGTCCTGATGTGGGCCCATTCATCTAATTTCTCCCTTGTGTCTTCCTCCCACGCATGGCATATAAATCAACATGTGAAAATGTCTAATTGCAGGTGTTTGTGTAAGCACAGATTGGATAGAGGATAGCGGGTCTGATTATCAGCAAAGAGGGGAAAGAACCATAGCAGGACTAGGTCAAATAGAATTTTTATGTTATACTGAGTCCAGTTAGCAAAAGCTTTTGAGTTTAAATCCAGGGCAAATGATGAATTGTTCCACAATGGCAAAATATGCTTCCAGATGCCAATTATAATCACGCATGCATCAATCACAAATATTCAGTGATAACGTGATTATAGGTGCAAGTCATGATGCAGTTGGTTTACTCTGAGGTTCAATCCATAAAAGCATGTAGTGAAAGTGCAAGTCAGATATTAACGTGTCTAACTCCAAATTCTAACCAGACAAGGAGAGTTCCATAGGATGCACTGCGATATATAAATGGATAGTTAGTATTTTCAACCTTTGAGGTTTGAAAATTATTTGAAATACATTAGATTTATTAACAACTGTGAAGACAATATTATCTCTTATGTATATGACACTTCATGACATTACTATAGTTTGTACAAATAGTAGTAAAAATTGCATTGCGCTAACACTGTCAAGCCACATCTATCCACTCTGGTAGAGTATAAGTATACACGCTTGTATGCCTGGCGCAAATGCAACTGCTTCTTTAGCCAGATGCATCTTAAGATACGTCCTGCTTAACATATATATGCAAGTACGCTTTTTCTTGCTGCATCTTTTACTACATACAGTCTGGGTCTCATTTAGAGTTGGACATAAGTCGAACAGCACAAAATGTGCTTTTCCGTAATGTGCACAGTGAAAAGGTGTATGCCTCTGTCTGTTGCACGTAGAGAGGTGGAACAGGGGAGGGAAGAATACCACAGAGCATGGGAACTTCCCTGGTTCTAAGTATTTATACAATGCTGCTAAGAGTTCGTTTACGGTAGAGCTCTCAGCACAGCTAGTAGAGTGGCATCCTCTAGAGAGTAGGGTCGGGGTGTATATATTTCTTGTAATTTAATTTTAATCCGATGTCTGTGGTTATTTTTAAAGTTTTCTTTGATGCCCTACTGCTAACACCGGGAACCAGGGCATGCTGGCACTTGTGGTTCCTCACGTGCCAGCATGCCTATGGCTGCAACTATATCAGGAGGCCGGACTACGGTTGGTTGTATTATGTTCATCTTTTTGCTATCAATAAATATTGTTCGTTGCGATTGCTGTGGTTCCAAAGCACATAGGTTTTTTTCACAAAGTATATTAAAAGGCAAAGTTAATCACAAATATTCAGTGATAACGTGATTATAGGTGCAAGTCATGATGCAGTTGGTTTACTCTGAGGTTCAATCCATAAAAGCATGTAGTGAGCGTGCATAAGCATGCGCCTGCTAGCACTGACACAAGTTTCAATGAGAACTTTCTGAGGTCCAAAACACAGAGCTCAACAATTTATACACTGTACAGTTGTAAATGTAGTCACACCACAGAGCTATAAAGTTACAGTTGTAAGGTCTTCATTCATAGGTCAAAGGTTCTTGCACTCTCAGGTGCTCTACGCGGCATTGGTGAATTCATCTGGTCATTGTTCCTCAAACTGCCAGGTGTCATTTCCTCAGGCTCTGGTTATTTTGTGTATGAAATAGTGATATTATTTATAACTAGCGTTCGCAATGTACGAAAGCTACACAACTAACACCGGAAACTTTCTCATAAACTTGTGAGCAGATTGATAATAAACTCGATGTAATTCAGATGTCAGAAACATTATTTAGCTTTTTTTGCATGTTATAATTTATAGGAAAAAGATTGTAAAATACATTAAACACACTTAAATGTTATGATAAACATTACATTGTGTATGATTTGCATCGCAACTGATTGTAGTGTACAGGAATTATTAATTTACCTCCTTCATCCAATTATTCGACTTCCACAGTTGGCACTAGGCAGGTGACCCCACACAACTACTTTCCTACTATAGTGCCTAGTAATCAGCAATTTCAGGGAGACCCCATGCTTTTTGTTCTCCTGATTTTGCCAATACTAGTCTAAGCTGACAGCTCTAGAGCTGGTTTGGCTTTTGTGATGATGGAGGCCGCTCGTTTTTTCAAAGGATTTATTTATTGACTTTTTTAGGGTTACAGCCCATAGTGTAAGATAGGCTTAAAGTGTACCAGGTGTTTTTAATGTATGATGCAATTGAAGTGCATCTTACTGAAATATAAGCGATATGCATACATGAAACTCTGCACACTAAGTAAATTATGTTAATTTAATGCACGTCATATACACCAATACCTTTGGAGTAAATTACGTCCGCATGAGGCTCTCAATGTGCATATACATCCATCTGTAAAAGAACCCTCAAGTGATTTTTCCTATAGTTACTATGATGAGCTCTGCTAATCAATTAGAGAGGCTGACTACTAGGGATAGTTTGAGAAATTTGGGGGGATATTTAAATGTACCTCAGAGAATTTTGGGCATGGTGCTTCAAATTACTCTTTTCTTGAAAACCTCAATTCCTAAACATTCTGGATAATAGATTGCATACCAGTACTCTAGGCAAAAGTCCAGCTATTGCTTGAACTAAAACATATTCAGGGTCTTCAATGTGACAAATTAATCTAGATATGAACTAAAATAATGGTCAGTTGACATATACTCACGCTCTTCTACAAATTCCTGTAAAAAAAACCCACTGGTAACAGTTATACTTATAATACAGTTGCAGTTTAAAAGAAATCTTCATACATGCCAAATATATTGTAAATGCATAAACAAGACTTTCCACTTGAAAACTAGTTTAAGATATTAATTTACATGCAGGGGCAGGCTGGGCTGAGGGGGGGGGGGGGGGGTTCCACAGTAGGCTACCTAGGGCTGGGTCACTGGGCCACCTGCATTTTTTGGCATTTAAAATAGGCTGCTGAGTCAAGTCTTGCCCCCCGGTCTAACGTTTGCCAGTCCTCCCCTGTTTACATGAAATCTCAAGTATAACCGTGGGTATGTACCGAAATAATTTGTTGATGGAGGGTGTTTAGTAAAGATAAAGTTGAGAAATCCTGCCCTAGAACATGCTTACTACCTGAAAGAAAATACTGTTATGTACAGTATAGGGATTCTATTGTTGATATGTGACTGAATACAGCTTTGAGTATTGAAAGAGTTAAACAAATCTAAAACAAATAGGACTTCCTATTAGAGAGAACAATTTCTTTCCTTTATTTTGCAGCACCTCGAGCGACAGCTATAGACTATTTGATGAACAGTAGTACGTGCTTCTTGTTAGAGACTGAGCTCATTTTTTGCTTCTTAATGATAGTCATCCTGTCAATGTTTCTTTCTCGCATAACCACGGCAAGACAGATTTGTAACATAGCCGTTATCTCTAGACTGGTCCATTCTTCAAGCAAACAACTGTTACCTTCATATCATGAACTTCATTTGCTGGCAGCCCTCAAGGGGGCAAAACAATAATTAGTACTTAGCAAATGGTTGTCAAACAATCACTGTTCAAACTTGCTCATGTTATCTAACAATCTGATTGGAGATGTTTGCATTGTTTCACTGTTATATATTTGAAATAACATGATTTGTGTATACTTTAGGAAGTTTGAAAACTACTATAATTATTTTGTCTTTTAACACCTTCCAGTCCACCTTTTATAGACTTGCATCCATGCTGAGAAAATCTAATTCTGGGTTGAAGTACACATACAACCACTCAATATAGCATCTGTACATAGGAGCTAGCAGCACAATACATAAAATTGGATCTATTAATACTGCCAGAACCACTGCATTAGATTACTAGCCACTTGATCATTAATTATACATGTCTCTAGAATAAACATTGTTTACCTCTAATATGGAAACATTGCTCCATTCACTTACTGGCTTTTTAATATCAGTATAGGTACAATATAATATACTTTCTGAGGGAACCTACATATGTTTTATCTGCAGTGTATTTGAGTAGATTACTTTGTGTATATAATACATTTATACAGCCTAAAATATTGACAGCAGAATAAATATTTGCAAAACATAAAAGACCAATAACCTGCAGAGTGTATCAGGAAGCTGAGATGTGTGTCTGTCCATTACTAGGTGCAATATTCATTAACATAGGAAAATAAATAATGTGTAAGTTGGTGACTACTACTTGTTACTAAAAGTACTGGCAAATACAATGTAGGGTTGTTTACAGAAGTGGAAGTTGCTCAATCAATTTATAGGCTCATAGCAGGTGCTTGAAAGGATGCAAAAGACTCAGTTGCACACATTTGAAAATGTATGTTTAAGCCACATGCTTGCGCTGTATTGCTATTTGGAGTCTTCTGTGGTACCTCTTGGTAAGTTAGCTCTCAATTTAAAAACACATATATGTATGGCCCAAATATATGGGAATCTCACTGTTTAGAGTTAGGACCAACCTATTAGCAAAAGCGCCATGGAGTGGTGGGTGTCTTAAACATACATTTGCAAATATATGCAACTGAGACTTTTGCATTTTTATGTACAAGTAGAAATTGCAGCTCCTTTGCTGTCTAAACCAGTGTGCTGGGGGATTTTTCTCTGTGTTTGTTTCTTTTAAGATAACCCCACCTGTCACGAACACCCAGTCTTTCCCAGATACAGCAATCTGAACAACTGTCCGTGACTGGTGTTACCTTAGTTAATTAACAATGAATACACTTTTTCTGCCACCACAAAGGATTTATTATGGTGTCCTTATGTTCACCAGAACCACTTATTACTGTTTCACACTTAAATCACATACATATGTAGCATGAGCCGCCTTGGGCTTCGTAAGTTCACAAAGACTCACAGAGAAATACGCTAGATTAAATATGTTTAATCTGAAAAATATTTCCAAGGCTTATTTATAAACAGGTAATAAACAGACATACATTAGGTTGCACATAAGTTTTAAAAAATAAAATAGGAAATAAAATCAGAGTACTACTTACAAGGTAGTCTTGCTGTGTGTGAGGAACACAAAGAAAAGGATGGGACATTTCAGTCTTGATAGACCCCTCATGAAATTTACACATAATTATTGTCTAAGGCAGAAGATTTTAAACCCTTCTTACAGGCGCTTCACTCCCATTTTAGGAATTTTATTTTTCACCTAAGTTAGATCAATGCCCAAAATGACATAGGGCTTCGAAGTAAATCATGGATGTCCTGAGACCTAGCATTTTCACAGGACCTTGAATTCTTACCTCTTCTCTTCTGCTTAAGTAGTTTCCAACTTTGGGCTTCAAACTCCTCCAATATCCTATATCTCCCTGGTCTGGCTATTTTCATAAGACCATTGACACTTGCCTAGGTCAGGCTCAGGTCAGTTAACAAAATACACTTTGAAAGGCTACATAAAATATTCAGAGTGTTATACATACATTCAACAGAAAATACAATCAGTCATTAGATATACTACATTTCATCACACCCTTTCAAGCACCTGCTATGAGCCCATAAATTGTTCGAGCAACTTCCACTTCTGTATTTGTCTGAGGCATGTTGGTGTCAGTAGCTGAGAGGGGGTACTGGTGCTGGATTGCTGTTTCGAGACTTCTGGGATACCTCTTGGTAAGTGAACTCACAATTTAAAAACACATATATGTGTGGCCCAAATATATGGGACTCTCACTCTTTAGAGTTAGGACCACCCTATTAGCAAAAGCTTTGTGGAATGGCGGGTAGTTTAAACATACATTTGCAAATGTGTGCAACTGAGACTTTTGCATTTTTATGTACAAGTAAAAATGGCAGCTCCTTTGCTGGCTATAGCAGTGTGCTGGGGGATGTTGTTTACAATGTAGGGTTGTATTTAAATGGCATTTTCTGCACTTTGTGGTTGGGATGTATTCATATAGTATAAACCTTTAGCCAGCTATTATACTTTTTAATTCCAAATGGATGTAAATAGGTAAAGAATGTATTGCCACTAATTCACTTTATATAGTTATGTTAAAAGTCCTGTATCTTTGAAAATATTGAGCGTTTATGTTTTGAGAGGTACATAATGGGTCTGCCCTATGAATGCTCCAACATAAGATAGTCTATTTAATAATCAGAAACAATAATCCTAACAAATCCTGTTATATTTGGTTTTTGAAATAATTTAAATGTGAGTGGTGAAAATAGTTGGATGGAAAGAAGGTTTTATAAATCAAGCAACTAGCAGTTATCTGCCAGTCACACTTTCCATATTCCAACGCCTCGGCTGTTATACAAACATTGTTATATATTCATTAAAGGCATAAGAATGTGATGATTGCAGTTATAATATGTACTTTACATTCTACAAAGAGGTTCCTCTTTTCCTGTAGTACATCCTACAAATGTAACACTTTTCATTAAGTTACCAGTTTAAGGTGACCCCTTCAAATGAGTACAATCTTTTAATATAGCTCTCGGTCTAAAAAAGGTTTTGCACCTCTGCTATACTTCAAGCATCTGCTTTTCATATTACCATGTTGGATAATATGTATTGATTTGCCGTGACTCTGCAAAGTGATTAGACTCAAGTGTTCTATTGTATATGAAGATAAAAAAACTAAATAAATCTATTACATTGCAATGTAAATGAGGTAGTTTGGGCAAGGGTTACTGGGCGAAAGATGTGTGTCTTTGACATGTCCAAATTCTGTGCTGCCCCATTTGCTGTGACTCTCTATGTGCCCAATCAGCACTGTGTCCGGTCTGTAATATACTATGAATACATTTTTTTCCTACTTCAGCACCTATATACTGGCTAATAATACATGAATAATTCCTAAAAATTAAAATATATATCCAACCAAGGAGTAGAAATTGATAAATGAGCTATGAGTTATGAAACATATTTTTGTGCCTTGTATAACACTAGTCTCTGTTTAGTTGAAGTTGGCTTGATAATTTATCTGTTTTTCTTTCATCAAACAATTATGAATCAATTTTTCCAAAGATTGCAAGCAAAACTAAATGCAAACAGTCTCCTTACAAATACAAACTAGCCACAGTATAGTATTCCCTTGAAATACAGGATATACATTATATGATAATTTATCCTAAAGATTACTTATTGTATACGTATTACTAGTGAGATGGAATCGGGTTAGCTCCATGTCTTCAAACATTGGAAGTAGAGATGAAAAAAGTTGCTGTGAAAGTTTGAGCAAATTGAGTTTTGCAGCAGATCAGGGCATTTTACAAAGTCTGTAGGTCCAGCAATACATTTTTCAAGTTCCACATTTTGCACTGTATTTGTAAACTCCAATTTCATGGAATGTATAGTCCACGAATAGAGATAGGACAACCACAGTCAATTAATTATGTTGTGTGATGTGGTTGGGGTAGGTCTGAGAACACATTAGGCCAAAATTTCACTGGTAAAATGTGAGAAACTTTATGGCCAAATGAGGAATGTGGCAAATATTACACGGAAGAGCTTTGAAAATTTCAAGAATTTCTAATGGAAAAGATTTTACCTGGGAATTGTTATCATCTGAAAAGCTGAAAAAATAAATGTTCCATTCATTGAGGAACATTGCAGTTCCATCTCTGCTATAACACAAGAAAATATGTTTGTATTGAAATCTAATTTAAAATTGCCCTAATCTTTGTTTTTATGGCCAATATCTGAGAAAAGATTCATTAGATGGAGTTAGAGACCACTTATTCATGCTTGCTAAACTAAGCAGTGACTAATGAGCAGAAATAACTTTTGTAGATACTGATTTCACCTCTAATACAGTTAACTTAATTTTTCTTCTGTATGCCTTCAAAGAAAAATAAACTTTCTCTAAGTATACCCTACTTGTAAAATTTGATATTTGTTAAGCAAGTTACCAGAGTTCTTATACAAGATACTACTGCAGGATTTTTTGGTATAGCTAGCTTTTTCTATATTTTATATAACAGGTATAATATGTCATGTCACTCTTACAGTTGGTCAACCACGGTCATCTAGTTAGTATAAGTTCACTCCTATTCTTTTATCAATTAAGCAAAAGTATTTTATTGTTGACCCTTGTATAGCCAATTCATTTTTGAAAATTGGGACTACATCAGATCAAGAAAAAACATTGATGATTAGAGAATCGCTGTGTGACATTATTTTAAGAGATATATATATTTCTGATTGCATAACAATGATGAGACTTAATCTTGGATTACCGATATGTTGCACTTAGTCGTAAGGAAATATAACAATAATTTTTAAGCTATCTATGGTGTCTTTCTAATAGGACAAATCATACCCCATCTCCAACGGTGTCCCCTGTGCTTTGAGTTACCATAGTAAAATAAATGCCTGTTTATTTATACAAAATAATGAAATAAGCATTTAAACACTTTTCGTTCAGTCAAAAGACCAAGGGGTATATTTACTAAACTGCGGGTTTGAAAAAGTGGAGATGTTGTCTATGGCAACCAATCAGATTCTAGCTGTCATTTTGTAGAATGCACTAAATAAATAAAAGCTAGAATCTGATTGGTTGCCATAGGCAACATCTCCATTTTTTCAAACCCGCCGTTTAGTAAATCTAGCCCCAGGTCTGGTCTCACTTTTTCACTGATTAGACCAGGAGAACAATTATTAGTAATTAATTGGCTCCTGTAGCTGGATTTTTGACTGCTACTTTTTGAGCACCCTTATCACTTACTCATCTAACTTTCCATGAAGAATAAGAACACATTTTAACAGTGCTTGCATTCTACACTTACTCCATTTTAATGTTTGGTGACGGTTTCAGACAGAAAACAAGATTTGGGTACATTCCTTTAACTTGCAATTTCCCTGTTCTGTGCTGTCAATAAAAATGCAGAGTTTTCTAAAGCACAACAATTGCAAAAACCTAACTTTCACAAAATGAAAAAAGGAAGCCCAAAGGCAATGTGCATACCCCAGAGTGTCCCAGAGGTGCTTATGAAATATGCACCACTCTTTAATTTTCTTTTTTTTGGACAGGAAAATAGATTGTATGCTTTCCATTAGACAAATAAATATGGGTTATTGTCATTTTCATTTATTTGTACAGTAATAATATATTCCATTATGAATTACAAAGGTACAAAGTATAATAACCTAGGTTAATTTGCTTAATAGGAACTATAAAATGTATTCTCCTGTCTAACTGGAAAAAACCTGAAGGCATCACTACATGTGTGGTGAGCTGCGGTGCGGCCTTTGATATCCAGGAGTAGTGGTAAGAGGCATGTTACTTACTCTCTTACTACCATGCACTGTTGTTTTCTACTCTGTTCTGTTTGGCATTTATGTTATCTATTTATTATGTTGTTGTATCAGAGCAGCACCACTAAGGCCCTACATATAATCAATGTGAATACCATAGAGAAAAAGCAGCAAGTCAGACAAGTTAATAAAAGAGGAGAACTTGACCACAAGACAAGACAGCCTTCGGGTAAATGAAAGAAGCTGGAAGTACAAGTACATGGTCCATTTTTCTTTTTTTTTCAAAATATAGGGACAGGAAGTAGGGGTTGTTAGAGTGGGGATGGTATGGGGAGAAAGGGATCATGGATAATTAAAGGTTATATGTGTGTATGTGTATATATGTGTGTGTGTTATATATAGTGGCATGGGCACCCGTCTGGTGATGCACACATGGACAACTTCTTGGTTTATACTTTGCTTTACTGTCAGGGTGGTAAGTAAGAAGTAATTGACAACATCAATTTCCAAACACTTTCTCATGATCCTAATGCTAAATTAACAGAGAGCAGCTCCCTAGACACTGGCCACTATCTGACATCGGTAACACATGAACGATGAAAAGGACAGGTTTAAATAGTTTACACTCCTCTTATAGCTCTAGCTTGATAGATAGGTGACATCAGGTGTTCTGCTTCATTGCTCTCACAGCAGACACCGTGTCCTTGTCACTATAAAAATATATATATGTATGTGTGTGTATATATATACATGTATGTGTGTGTGTGTGTGTCTGTATATATATATATATATATATATATATATATACAAGTTAACCCGTGCATGATGCTCATGCATTCTAGTCAAATCAAGCTACTTAAGGTGTTAAAAAGGTTCTTGTCATGCATTTGGGCCTAGCACAGGCCTCCTCAGGGGAAGAGCGTTACTTCCCGATGCAAGCGCCTTTTTTTAACGTGGTTTTGTCCACATGTCACCACCTCATCATTTTTCTCCATCACCTCATCCTTCATCTTCATCGCTACATCCATCATCAAGCTACTTAAGGTGTTAAAAACTCCCCACTGTCACCCCCGGCAACCACGAACCACTCCCAACTGTCACTTCTCCTTCAAGAAATATATAGGTCAGTGTATAACTTGCTTGGTTGTTTTTTTTTCATACACGCCACTAGGCATTTATATAGTAGATGTGTGTGTGTATATGTATGTATCTATATATATATATATATATATATATATATATATATATACTACCAGTCTGTATAACATGTGGAAATTTGGTTATAGAGGTAACCAGAGAGATGAGTTCTGTAATAATATATTCGATAATAGATAATATAGTTCTAGAAGAATCCAACAACGAATTGGATAATTTATTTTGGGACCTGGAGAAAGTTCTCATTAAAGAGACTAAATTATGGTGGGATATAAAGAGTTTGGAGCAGTACATTCAAGTAGACCAGGTCCCAAGAGGTTTACGACTTAATAAATCCCCCACTTTCAATTCCAGTGACCCTAATTTTCTTAAGGAATGGGACACTGTGCTCCATGAGTGTTCTAAGAGATTGATGCAATTAATTATACACGAAAAAAAGGAAAATGGCCCTTATTTTAGAGAATGAGATACAGGCTAAAGAATGCATTATGAGTGCTTTTAAAGATCACAAAGATTTCATGATAAATGAACAGGTTTTGAGCAAGAAGCTCAACCGAGTTGAAATGGAGGTGGCCAAGGTTAAAGAAAGAAAATATGCTAGAGACCATAATGATTACAATAAGGATCAAATTAAAAGCTGGAAGAAGACTCCCAGTAAAACCTATAGAAATAATTTCGAGTCCAACAAGAGCACCAGGACCTCTGAGTCGTGGACGAGTGTTCCACAAAAAAGGAGAACCCGTACCCCAAGGAACCTTCCTATTAGGAGACAGACAGATGTTAATACATACAGAAATCATTTTTCTGTCTTGGATAGGGTAGAAAGTGAGGTGAAAGATTTTTTTGTCCCCAGACCCAGCCGTACGAGAGAGGCCCAAACACCCGCTACAAGAAAATATCAGGCTAGCGTCACCCCTAAAGCGCAGATTTTTAAAGGAAGAGGAAAGCGAGGGGGCATTAAAACCTCAAAAAAGAAGATATGTTTAGCCAATAAAGCAAGACTGAAGACTCATGGAATTTTTAATCTTTCTACACACGTTCTGTCTGACCCAGAAATCTCTGTTTTGGGGAAGGGTTTATCTTTTGCTACTACTAAGAAACCCAACAAGTTCGAATTATATATTGATATTAATAAATTTGTTAGAAAGTTAACACTAAAAAGGCACTTTCTAAGAAAAGAACAGGCAGTTCGAAAACATTTCAAAATCAGGTCTAAAAATACCCTCTAAATACTACCCCTTGGAGTCCAAGAGCGGCTTTATTGAAATCTTTCAGACTTTAGTCACTGAGGATCTATGCCGTTCAGAATTTGGTTGTAACAATGAGCATGGTCCTAATAACCTTAGACCACAAGAAGTTAAGACATTGAAAGAACTACTGACTAATTCTGATCTGGTAATAAAACAAGCCGATGAGGGAGGGGGGGTAGTGATTATGAATAGAGATGACTACATATTGGAAGCCTCACGCCTTTTTAGTGATACAGTTTCTTATCGAAAGTTGAGCAAAGACCCCACAGAAGGTTTTGTTTCGGAGTTAAGAGATATACTCACTATTGCACTACATGAGAATACTATCGTGAAGAATGAGTATCAGTTTTTAATAATGAACTATCCAGTTGTGCCTATTTTTTACTTCTTACCCAAGATTCACAAAAGTCTTGTGAATCCACCCGGCCAACCCATAGTGGCCGGCATTGACTCAGTCACCTCCAGGGCCTCAGAATATGTGGATTTGTTTTTACAAAAGTATGTAGTACATTTACCAGCCTATTTAAAAGACACTACGAGTATCCTAAAATTATTTAGACATTTTTCATGGAGAACGGATTATTTATAGGTCACAATTGATGTCCAGGCTCTCTATACTTCCATTGACCATAAGAAGGGCATCGAAGCCTCTAGATACTTCCTAAACATTGATTTTAATCTTACTGTAGCCCATAAAGATTTCATTTGTGTCCTTATGGATTTTATTTTGACTCACAATTATTTTAAATTTATGGACCAATTTTATTTACAGACCTGCGGACTATTTTTGCCCCTAGCTTTGCCAATCTCTTCATGGGCCAATGGCAGGAGAGTTTTATTTATAGATCAGAGAAATATAAGGACAACATTAAATTTTATAAAAGGTATATAGATGACATAGTTATGGTTTGGGAAGGTGACAAACAGTTTTTGGAGGAGTTTTTAGGCTATCTTGATATTAATGAGTACAACTTAAAGTTCACAGCCAAGTCTGATCCTCTACAAGTGGAATTTTTAGATCTTATTTTAATACAACGGGACAGCAGGGTTAGCACCGATTTTTTTTTTTAAAGATGTTGATGCCAATAGCTACCTGCATTTCAAGAGCTGTCATCTAAGAAAATGGAAAACGAATATTCCGTTTTCACAATTTAACCGTATTAAGAGAAACTGCAGTGACCCTGCAACCTGTAATGAACAACTGGCAATATATCATGACAGATTCTTAGAGAGAGGGTATCCTGCAAATCTCCTTGCAGGTACTCTAAACAAAGTTGACAATATAGATAGATTTTCATTACTGGATTATACAAAGAAAGAGCAGAGAGCTAGTAATGATGAATTTAGTTTTATCACTGGTTACAGTAATGGCGAAAATAAAATAAGATCGGTGTTCTCAAAACATCGGGGTATCCTTAAGAGGGATCCAATTCTAAATGGCATTTTCTCTGATAGACCCAACATCATTTTTAGAAAGAGTCGTAATCTTAAATTTGCTTAAGGTCTATAAAGGTCGTTCTTCCACCTTCTTGGAATGTAAAGGAAGTATAAAATATAACCATTGTAATGTCTGCAGATACATGAATACCAACAACAAAAACTTTTCTAATTCTTGGAGTAGGATTTATACCATTACTAGCCTTATGAATTGTACTTCTTCATCTGTTATATACTTACTGGAGTGCTCCTGTGGTTTAAGGTACGTGGGTAAAACCAAAAGATTGTTGAAGCTGTGTATCCAGGAGCACTTAAGGAACATTAAGAATAATGTATTAAGTCACTCTGTACCTAAACATTTTTTTGATGTACATCAATCGGATCCAAAGCATTTAAAATTTCTGGCTATAGAACATGTGCAAGGTCCTAGAGGGGGTGACTTAGGTAAAAAGCTAGCGCAGAGTGAGATGTATTGGATCTACACACTCAATACTCTGTCACCCTCTGGAAGGTTTTCAAGTTGCTCCTTTTTTGTGATTCCTTTTTTCCTCATGTTACATTGCAGTGTGATATCCTTTTGTGTTACATTGTGTCATGATATGTTCTAATTGTCTATATCTCCCATATCGTCCTTTTAATTGTATTTTAATGGTATTTTAATTGCCTTTTAGCTTATTCATTTTAGTGTTATTCATAGTGTCTTGTTCACCGATTCTTTTGTGGACATGCTTAGTGTGATTGGTTGAGTGCTGCCTCCTTTTTATCATGTAGTATTATATTATTATTATTTTACTATCATCTTGGTCCATTTTTATCCATTTTTATGTAATTCTATGTATTCCTATGTATGCCATTTTACTATACCATGTTTACCTGTTTGTGTTTTTTTATATTATTTGGCTCATATAGTCCGCTTTTTTGACATGCGCAGTTTGATCGGTGGTGTGCCGATCTCGCGCATGAGCAATGACTCATTGGTAGCCCGAGGTGTGCACGCGCACATTTCCTAGTGGCGCTCATTATGTACATTGTTTTAGTGGTCACGTGATTGATACCTGAGTCCTTCGTGAGCATGCGCAGTTTGACCGTTATTAGGCCAATCCTGCGCATGCGCGGATGCCTCTCTCCCGGTCCGAAGTGCGCACACGCAAGATGGCACGGCGCACTATTTATAGAGGTGCCGATTTTGGCAGTTAATATCTGTTTTTTTTCCTGATGAAGTCAGTTTACAGACGAAATGCGTTGGGACATTGCTTACTGCCATCGCTGACCAGATAGGCTTGTTATCTGCTTCTAGATGTGTAAGTGACTACTATTTATTTAATAAATGTGAATTATTGGGATACTATATCTGTGGTCCCTTGTCTACTTAATTTCCTGAGGCAACCAGCTGTGTATCCTGCTGTGGCTGACCTGTATATTACAGTCTGTGGGACATCTTTACAGATAAGCAGAAAAGCTTCTGTTTTTGGTACGAATACATCTACACTAGCGTGACCTGGTTGCACCTCATCTTGCATGGTGTCTTATGGGATACACTGAGTGATTTTTGGCTCTGTGTGACTTCTTTACAGATAAGCTTGAAAGCTTATATATCTGGTACGCTTATATCTACACCAGCATATCTGGGTGATATTCCTATTGAGCTCTCTGGTTCACTATACTTTTGTGATAAGGTTCCTTTTCTGGATTCCTCTCTGGTCCCATTTTATTACTGTACTACACTATTGTGCGCCTCCTCCCTCATTCTGTTTTATATATATATATGTGTATATGTATTTTATATATATGTGTGTGTATGTGTGTGTGTATATATATATATATATATATATATATATATATATATGTGTGTGTGTATATATATATATAGTGATATTTGCCACAGTTCCCCTATAAGGGAACAGGTAGGAACACAGTTAGGCTGCAGACAGGGTTAAGTTTTCCCTAGGTTCCTCTTTTAGCACATACACACACAGGTATTCCACATGGGTGTGATCAGTTTGCTTTGCTGTGATTTGTTGTAGTGCTGGGGTGGAGGATAAAGGCACTGTCTGTATGTGTTGGTGGGACCACCGATGCCAGTAAGTGCCGGCTTGCAGACAAGGAAGTTACATATAGCCAGATGTAGGTGGTGGGGATTTATGTGTTACTGTTTCTGGATGACTGCTGTACCATTGCTGGAGCTGTTTACCATCCTGACAACTGCTAATACACAGTTAAATGGTTCAGCATACCTAGGTCTGATTCCTGTGAATGCTGTAATCTGCAAGAATCTTATAGAGATAAAGTAGACTTCCATAAAATTAGATCTAATACATGATGAATCCATTACCCTGACAGTTTATTCATGTAACATTGAAAATGAGCACTAATATTAATACCATTTTTTTTAAATAATAGTGTGCATTAGTCTAATGAATAATTATAGGATTGATATAGTGGAACTGCAAAATACTGGATTCATACTGTTCACAAGTCAAAATGTTATTTTTGTATGTAATCCACTGGATTTTTGTTGTTTGGTAATTTACCTTGCTCCTTGATTTTCCCAAATATACTTAAACAATTCCAGTTCTTGTTTCTTATGTGCAACTGGATTATATTTATATTTACAGAAAATACATTTTTTATTCTGTTTTATTGTGTGTACTGATACATGTATCTACATTGCGTGTTTCACCCAGTGTCCTACAGTGTAAAATATTGAAGTGTTATTAAATAGATATGGCAACTAAACTTAATCGTTTTGTAATGCATAATTTCCATTTACTAATGTTAACTGACAGCTTACTACATGATCATAGTATTTCTCGAAGGCATGAAAATTAATGCACATACAAATAAGTGGATATGTTGCACTGCAGTCAAACTACTATGCCAAAGGTTTTTCTAAAACATCTGGTTGAATTTTAATTACCTTTCAGTAATGTTAAAATCAATACGTATGCACACATACATATAATATTAAAGTTTGCTTTTTAAGCAGGCGCACTATTTACCAGACCTAAATATTGCATCTATCATGTTCATCACTTATATTAGGTCAGTCATGTAATTCAGAGGTTAAATCCAATGAATAGTAGAAGCTATTTGCGCTGAGGCACACCTTACAGCAATGGTATCTTATATTTATCTAAGGACTGCCGAGGAGATAAGCTATAATTGTTTCTATGGTAACACTAGCTGCTGATGGTGATGCATTAAGAGAACTTGTCCTTTCCCCGCATAAGCCTGTCATCATTCATATTATCTTGGTGTCGTGAGTAAAAGACACACATGTGCTTTGTGTAGCCATTGTTCATTGTAAGACCTTTTGCAGCAAGAAGAATAGAGTAATTCTGTTTCCATTTGATCATGTTCACCTTTGTAAGAATCTCATTATACATTTCTGTAGGTCATTTTGCATATGTAATAATGGTATACGGGTTGTAGCACTAGTTATTGTACATGTACAGGAAATTATGAAAGCTAATGGCTCAAAGAAGTACAAGAGGCATTTTACTTAGTCGTTACTATTTTGTAAACTTTACAATGAGTCCATTAGCAACAAAACATACTTTCCATTACATTTTACATAGTTAAATGTACTTAGGGGACTTGCCAGATGCCCATTAATTCCCTCTTGATGTATGCCATCACCTTGATGATGCAGGTGCTGGATGCTTAAGTATTTATCAGTTTTGTACTTATCATAATTCGACGGCGCTTATTTTTTGCCATCTTCTTCCATGGTATTGGTATTGTAGTTATTGTGTTTATTATTCTAATTCTTATGTGTATTATTATTCTGCATATAGAACAATTATAATTCAGATTTAATTTAAAATATAAAATAAGATTTCTTTATTTTCACCCTTTATTTTGATTTTAACATAAATAATGTTAATTCCCATACCTAATATTGTTAAAGAATATTGTTTACACATTTTCTAAATGTTATCTGATATCTTAGAACCCTGTTTTATTTACCCCCCTCCTTAGCCAAGTGGGTCAGGATGACAAATGAAGACCCAGTATCTGTTATTGGGGTATATATCAGATCAGGTTAGATATGCAATATGCATTTGCTAATTTTCCTTTTGGGCCATAAGAATAATGACACACTGACACTTGGGGCTAGATTTAATAAACGGAGGTTTTGTAAAACCACCTGTATCTGGCAATTGTATGGCCAAACCTTTAGAAAACTGCCTAAAAACCATAGTTTAACAATGCTCAACATTACACATCATCAAGTCGATATTCAATCTGATAAAATTGCGTACAGTCATATTTATCATGCAGCGGTTTCACGAACTATTGGAAAAGCCACCAGAAAAAAAGAAGTCATTATTAGAGACGAGATTGCTCAAACTGCATACTGTTTGAGCTATATTACCATTCAGAATATAAGGAAGAGGTATCATTGACTTATGAATTATTGTGGCAATCAATATTTATTGATTAAGGGGACAACATTAATTTAGAAATAAGTTATGAGGGGGTTTACTTTATTTATTATATTATAGTGCTATAATTTTGGCCCTGACATAATCTAGCCCTTATGTCCCAGCTAAAAAAAGGTTGACACTACAAGAAGTTGCTGACTCGTATAGAAATAATGAAATCAATCAAAGCAAGTTTGACTAGATATGCAGTAAATATCAATGACGAGAATGCAGGTATATCATTTTCTTTTAAAATACATGCAATTATATCATTTATACACAAGAAGTAATACATGACAATGTTAGGGTCAGTTATGACAGAGAAAAAGAAAAATGTATCTATATGGACATGTCTGCCTGTGCAAACACTTTTCTGCCTGCTGTCAAGGTAATTAGTAAGACAATTTCAGAAGGCTTGAATGACCAGAAGATTCGTTATTGGAAGCTAAGCATAAATGAATTAATTTAGAGAGCAATCTCACACAATGATTCAGATAGCTCTCCCAATATAAAACAATTCAGACACTCATATAGCCTAAAACATTGTTGATTTCATGTATTGATTTGATATACGCATGTGTAGTACAGGGTAAATTCTGCTTAGGACAGCACTTGCAATTATTTTTAATGAGAACGTAAACAGTGTGGAGTACAAAGATACATAACTAAAAATAGTCTATATTATAATAATAATAATGCTTATTTTCTAACGCTTAGAAAAAGTTATAAGCAAATATAATCCTTCTACAGCACACACAAATTAGAATGGACTATAGTATTTGACCAATAGGTTCCAGAAGCTGTAATGAGGCAGCAGCCTTCAAAATGTGTTCTGCGTGATCAAAGATTATCTTGAAATGATCAGGGATAAAGGTGCAACACTTGTTCCTCCCATGTTTGCCTGTGAAAGATGCAAAGATGCAAAACAATTCTACCTTGTAACACAACAATTTTGATTGCAGAAACCTCCAAAGTAATTTTTGAGACGACAAAATCAGTTTAATTACTGACCCTTTCTGATATACCAGACAATAATTGCAAATAGTATAGTATAAAGTGGCTTTATGTAAAAAAAAAAGGATTTCTTAGGGTGCACCCAAGGGGTAGTGCTTGAGTATTTCTGATGGCAGACAGGATGTATTCCAAATAGCAACTTTCTGAAGAGTCTATAGGAAACCATCACTATACTTTGATGCCACAAATAAAAAAATGCTCTAGTGCTTACCCCAAGTGCCAAATCCGAACCTCTAATATACTGTATATGACTGTATTGTAAGGTGTAGCATTAAAATTATTATTATTATTATTATTATTATTATTATGTACAGAGTCGTTACAATGACTGCAAGTTTCATTATTCCTGCAAATTAAACCCATGGTAGAAGCAGCTAATTGAAGATATATTGTTTCAGTAGATGCTTTGGTCTATGCCCAGTGTTTCCTTTCCACTTTTCCAGATTTCCATGTGCTTACATGCTGACAAGTTGTGTAGAGAAGCTGTGGCAATAATCTGCATTGTAAAAGGGCAGGGTAAATGTTTTATGACACCCTCTGAGTGAACGAGACCACGAGCAGAGATCCAACATTACATATAGTTAAAGTCTTTGGCAATTTGAAACACACAGTAGTGCACACAAAACTATTTTTAGTATAAGCACGAGCAATACATGATGACAGTAAAGGGGAAAAAAGCAAATATAAACAAGATGCTTGATGGCCCTCTTCATGAATTTCTAGAATTTGGGTGACTTAGGTGGAGCCAGTATGAGGCTTTATTATTTTCCAAAATGTAATGTGCACATTGATTGAAACTAAGCTTACCAATGCAAAAGGCCAAATTCTTGACAAAAGCAAGTCAAACCTTTGATGCATTAACTGGCAGTCAAAATTAGGTTTCACAGTCCTGGTATGGGAGCCATGTTTGGGTGGAGATCGGTGGTCTTTTTGCAATGTAATGCATGGAGCCATGTGTTGTGTTGTTGATACTTAACTTCTAAGTGTGTAGTCAGGAGGACTAAAGGTGTTGTTCAGTCAACCTTAGGTCTAGAGAAGACTTTTTTTTTAAAGTACTTTGATGCAAATCTTGGTGCAAACCAACCCTGATGTACAGCAGAAAACATTGCTTCTTTGCTCATGTGTACCATTCAAGCTGCAGGATTAAGACTTTTGGGGCTAGATTTACTAAGCTGCAGGTTTGAAAAAGTGGGGATGTTGCCTATAGTAACCAATCAGATTATATCTGTCATTTTGTAGAAGGTACTAAATAAATGAAAGCTAGAATCTGATTGGTTGCTATAGGCAACATCCCCACTTTTTCAAACCCGCAGCTTAGTAAATCTAGCCCCTGGAGTCACAAGATGTCTGGTGATTTCCAGAGTTTGTCCAGGTTCAAAATACAGCCTGCAAACCCTCCATGTAGCCCTTTTAGACTCAGGGGTTCATTTTTGAATGTGACAATATCCTCTAAGGAGGCAAGAGAAGTGGGTTTATTGTTTATGTATTCGCATGTGTAACTCCAGACAGAATCGCTGTTTTAGCAAAGCTGTCAGCCAATGCACATCAGTGAGAGATGGGTGAGCTGCACATTTAATAGTAGATATCTCAGAGGGTAACATAAAGGCAGCAAGTAATTGATTTTACATAATGATGATTTTTCATTTGTAAACCAATAGCTTTCCATGATTGTGAACAACTACAAGGGCGTATATGTAATAGTTGAAAATGTTCACTTACACAAATAAGGGTCAGAGCCATAACCTCTGCTTAATGTGCTGAGCATATAGGGGGTAAGTAACCACTGTCATCTACTTTGTGCTGGGTACAGATTGCATAGCCAGACAAACAGGTTCCAATTTCTTACATTTTTGCAACTCATTACATTCCTGTACTTTATAATTTTATAACATGTAAAGAAAGCCTTTTTCAGCAATCAAAAATGTATTCAAGTTAGTTTATATATGTGATTAACTCGTATATTATTCCTATTGTGCATTTTTGAGACAAAATACTTGATTGCATATCCACATTCATAAGTTTACTTCTCTCTCATTCACTCTTATTGCAGCCATGTGTGTGCATGTGTGTGTTTGTGTTATGTATGTGTATAGATGTGAAACTATATAGTACAAGCTGGTATAATACTAGATGGTGTAACTGAGAAACCATCATTTATACTATATGCATATAAGAATCACTTGAAGTTAAAAACAATCTTTTTCTTTCACCTTTCCCCCCCGGAAAGAGTTGTGAAGTCAAGAACCGAACTATATCTTTTCTTGAAGGATCTCCTAAACAAGTCATTCATGTAACCTTAATTCACATAGGGGACACATATGACTTTGAGGCTACAAGATCTTGACAGGTAACAGTGAATACCCACCATCTGGCACACCAGTAGGTCATATGTCTATATATTATGGCTCCAGAAATGAGAAAAATGCAAACAAACATCAAGGTTACCTTTGCTTTAGAAAAATAATGTCTGTTTATCTTTAAACAACAAGTGTTTGAGTAGGCCACAGAGGAAGGCATATGTTGAGTAGCTTAATGAACCCATTAAAATGAATGAAGCTAATATAACAGTTCTAAGTAAGAACAAGAAAAAACTTAACAGATAGATAAAGGAGTTTAAGAAAAAGCAGGCAGTTACACCACTGTCACCCCCCTCCCCCCGCCATGTATTAGTTTGTCAAGATTACAATCATGAAATAATAGCAAAGGATTATCACACCCTGCTTTCTCCTCATTGTGATGTGCATCTCTAGTTGGCAAAAATAATTTGCAGGCCCATTTCTCCCCTCAATAATCAGCCATAACTTGACAATAAAAAAATAAAGGTGTTGTATGCTTTACTTGAGTAACAAATATGTATATTTAGTACACAAACACTTTTGGACAAAGTAATTGACTCACGGACCATTTGGGAAAAGTATATGTTTGCACTAAGTGGATATCCTGGGACTTCCCTCTGCAAAGGAATGCCTACAAGTATGCCAGTCACTCCAATTTTAATGAATTTAAATAAAATATGTCCTCATAACTTGCATTCTTGCAATATTCTACAAAAACAGTTACTAGGCAAACATAAAGCTTTTCCCTACTCCTAGCTACTGTATATCTACACCTGCCCCTTTCTTTGCTGAGAATTACCGTTCTTGTACAAAAGTAGGTGTAATAACATCAAATGTGGGTGATTTGGGCAGCCGTTAAATAGAGTTAGATACTGGTGTGCAGAAGAAATTAAAGTTTGCATGGTACTTTTAGAGAAGAAAGATGTCATGAAGCATGGATTTTGCATTGTGTAGGTTAAATGATCTCTTATAGGAGAGAATATTCTTTATTCATGTTTGGGTAGTTTCTTTACATATTTAATTCAGCTTGTACAGTATTAGTTATGTATTAGTAGATGAGGTATAGTGTGCTTAGTGCATTTAATGAGAATGGATGCTTCTGTCTTCCATTTCTCCTGTGGCCAAATGAATTTCTTATGGTGTCCATGGTTCCTGATTTATGAAACAATATGCCAGCACAGGGTTTTGTCATATGTGAATGTGGAGAATAATGATGAAGAAAATCTATGACAGAACCTTACAGATACCCTCTCTAATCTGCATTAAGAGATCAGCATTCGTTTAAGATGCATCTGCTTCCATTGGTACTGGCTACACTTAAATGGACCTATTTTAGCAATTTCATATTACATACACTTTACTTTTCTGCTTTAGTTTTAATTATTCATATAATTAAACACTGTTATTGCTTTATATTCGGTAGAAATCTTACATGAGCTAACACAAACATTGTCTGCCAGAGTACCATTACGTATAACTACATAAAATATTAACTTATTAAATATTTATTACAAATCTATTATTTTAATATGCAATGGTATTCTGTTACTAAAGAGAGGCGTTATTGTGCCATTGTACACCAGTCCTCATCAATGCATCACATCCAGGGAAGCCCACTGAGCAACAATGTACCACAAAAGTAGTCCATGGTGATGTACAGTGAATTTAATATTGTTCTACAATGTGGTGAGCATTGTTGGTAAGGAATAATGTCTCTGGACACTTTGGTATAAAATGGCAGGATCAGCTGAAGTGTAAAGAAACAAAATGCACTTTAAATAGGCCTTTGGCCAAGAAACTCAAGTACCCTGGTGCTAGTCTCATGTAGGGGCGGATTGGGCATAAGGCTTACTGGGAGTTTTCCCGGCAGGTCGGAGGCCCCAACAGGCCACCTGGAGGCCACCTAATGTCTTTTTTAATTAATGCATGCCGTTCACTGGCCAGTGTGTGTGGTAGGAGGTCCTATGGAAAGAACTAAAGATCAGAGTTCATAGAAGAAACCCACGGAACCTTTAAGGTTTGAAGACTATTTGTTGAAGAATGTGACAAAATCACACCTGAGCAATGCATGCGACTAGTTTCTCCATACAGGAGGCGTCTTAAAGCTGTCATTACCAACAAAGTCTTTTGTACAAAGTACTAAATAAATTTCAGGAAGCGTGTATAATACTTTTTCCCTGTGTCATTTCACATTATTACACAAAACTTAAATTATGGACATCTATGATTTGATCTCTCTGCATGTGTGGATTGCAAGGGTTGTTGCTGACATCTGGGGGTAAATGTATTAAGCTGAGAGTTTTGCGGCGGGTTTGAAAAGTGGAGATGTTGCTTATAGCAACCAATCAGATTCTAGCTATCATTTTGTAGAATGCACTAAATAAATGATAGCTAAATTCTGATTGGTTTTTCAAACCAGCCAGAAAACTCTCAGCTTGATTTACACCTAGGTCTTTCTGAAGCTCTCCACAAGTGGTCCTTGGTTCTTTGACAACTCTTCTGATATTTTTTTTACTCCACTGTCAGAAATCTTGCAGGGTGCATCTGCACGTGGCCGGTTTATGGTGAAATTATGTTTTTTCCACTTCCGAATTATGCTCACAGTGCTCACAAAATGGCCTGCAGTGCAAATTCTGTTTTTTGACATAGTTGACATCTACAACTGAGAGGATGCATGAGGGGAGTGCAAGAGGTACACTTACTGATGGGAGAGACTGGGTAATTGGAAGCATTTCTTCTTCAGAATGTGGTGTAGGTGCACACAGTGTATTGCACCCAAGAGCAAACGAAGATTTGTTGCTATAAGGTAAGATATTTAAATGAGTTTCAGGGGATGGCAGTTAGCGTATTTCTGGTTTAGCTGCTGTTCACAAAGCCTCTTTTTCCCAGAAAAATATTTGAGTTTTTAAATATCCTCAGCAGAGGTGAAGATCAGACATTCAACTGTACTTTCATTCCTATTTGTGTGTAGTGCATTTTTATGCATACAAATTACAATATAATAAAAACACACAAAAGTAAGACATTAAATAGAGAGATCCAATCTCATGACTTAAGACAAAATTGAGAAAAATCTTAGGCGTAAAACGAAGTTTACATTAAACAAGGGAGGGTTCCTAGGAAGCACTTTGAAGGATGATTTATATTTTTTCTATCATACACATTTCCATTTATGCTCACAATCCAGTAACATGCACAGAGAACTTACAGAACCAGAATATAGATGGGTACCTACACAAAATAAAATGCACTGCTTGTCCCTTTATTCTGCAGTTATTAAATGAGTCTTTTACCCTGTTAAACAAAAGTTATACATATTGTCCTTTTTTAATATTTGTTTGTAAATATTTATTTTTAATGTTTGTTTTCGTGCACTGTCCAAAGATATTCACAAAAAGCAGGAGGAAGCAGATTGGCATACTAATGACAGATGCACCCAACTTACCCACATAAGTGATTTGACAAAATTTGAATATACTCCAAATTACAATGATGAAGGAATTCCTGAAATGGTCTTACATTTCAATAGTTCATGCTTCCCCTAGGCGCTATTTGCCCTTCTAGTCTACACCAATGTCAGAGAACCATTGTGCTTTAGGTTTAGTTACAAGAAATGTACCACTGAAACTTATCACTTATAGCCTAAGGCAAACACTATTTGTTATTAGGATTGATAGGCTGAAAGACCTAATGGAGGAGACTAGGCGAGCTGCATGTCTGCCACCACCCATGCTACTGAGAGTGATTGGTAAAATAAATCAGATGGCAATCACTCTCTCTTTTTATATCTTCAGCTTCATATACTCCAGAAGGGGTTTCCAAGGCCTTTTCTAAAAAAAAATAAAAAATTATATATATATATATATATATATATATATATATATATATATATATATATATATATTTACATATATATATATATATATATATATATATATATATATATATATATATATATATATCATTGTAAATATACTCATAAACACAAATATATATATATATATATATATATATATATATATATATATATATATATAGCTTCTAATATTGTTTTGTCATGTCACTGAAACCATTTGGCAGTTTGTCAAGATATAAGCGACAAATCCTCAATAACCTAGTAAATCTGGATTGAGCATAGTCATTCCTCTTGCAATAAGTAAATGTGATCAAGGGTTTTACAAAAATAGTCTTTCATTATTTTACAAGTTCTGCTTCCTGACATGATGATCGATTCCAGCAGAAAAAAAAATCAATTGAAACACAAGCTTTTGACAAGCAACATTCTGCATCTGTGTCATCACTCACAGGAGGGTCTAATGTGGCCTTTAATGCCTTATGTTGATTTAATCCTGTGCACCTTTGGATGGCCTTCACCAGAGCTTCACTTTAATAGTCGCCTTGTGTTTGAAAATACGTTAGACATTAATGCAAATTCTTTTATGCAACATTGCTGCTTCCTCACCCCATGCATATAGCATTTACGTTTGTCCATTAAAATGTTTACTCTGCCTGCATAAATTAATGTCATTTTGATAGATTTATCATCATTTAAATGAAGAAAAGTGGTTCTCATGTGTAGTGAAAACCAGTGGAGCACATTTTATCCATCTCCTTAAAATAATGTTACTAAATATACTATCATTAAAAACACTGATTAACCATGATGTTTGGTTTTAGCAATTCTAATTATGTAACTAATATTTTTTTAAATGGGAGTTATTACTAAGCAGGCAACAAGGAAGCAATTTGCAGATACTTTTCTAACATTTATGAAGGGTTTTCTCATATAAATGCATAATAATTGCTATATTTGAGCAATATAAATGCACTTTATGCATTTATATTGTTTAACTATAACTTAACGCTAAATTATCAGTCAATGCAAGTCTTTACTAAAAAAGGCTTTCATTTCTATCCATAAACCCCTCCCTCCGAATTTTCTTCTCCCACTTCATAGTTACTGATTCTGAGGGCGTCCATTCATTGAACAGAAAATATGAACCTTTTCATGATACAACACTTTCTCAGACAATAAAAGATATTGCTTTTGGGTACCAAACTAGTTTTTAAATAGTATATAGGCAAAAGTAATTTACATGAGACCATGCAGGGTTGACAAAATGGCACCAGTTTGTACATATTTAGAAAGTGACACAGTAACTACTCCTGATGATACACATTGTAAAGAATGGTGAATGCAAGAAAAAAATAAACATTTTGATATATTTGATGATTTTCAGTGTCAAAATCTGAAAGTTCTTTGGGAAAACCAGGACACTTGGGACATTTACCCAATTGAAATGTTCATTCAAGCGAAAAAAATTACTCCGCTTCTGTTAGACACTGCACATCCTTCAGGTATACAGTACCTCTCAGTTGTTCTGCAGCATCACGTGTAATAGACTTAAAATTCATCATGTACTGTAATAATTCCTTTAAGAATATGCAAACAATTTATCATCTCCATTTCCTAATTTCTGTTTGTTTGTTTGTTTGTTTTTTGATTATCTCTTTAAGTGCTAAGTTGCTCCATCCATATAGGTAAGATATAAAGTCTGGCCTTCAGAAGTGCTACCTGTATAAATTATGGTAACCATTTCTGTCCTTTGGAACATACTCCAAAAGTTAGTATATAAACAATAAAAACATTCTGTGCGTTCTTTTACGAATTTATATTACACATAGGTATTGGACGTAACCTGCAGTGTGTAGTAGAGCACAGCAGACCTACACCCGAATTCATCAGCGCAGGTATATTCAGATCTCCTTGTTGAATTCAGGCCTTATGTCTGAATTCTGTCTGTTTTAAAACAAGCGCACGTTGCGCTCAGTATGCATGCCATGGTCAATCAGGCCCAATATGTTTTGGTCTTCCATAAATGAAAACAAACATGTTTAGGAACCTGTATTTAGAGATTTAGAGCAAATCAACTTTTATGTTTGCATTATTTATTTCCAGAACAGTGTAGTAACCTTTATAATTATATTCTGACACCTTTCTCCTGGAGTCTGGCACCGTTTTCAGCTATTCACACCAGAGACTAGGGGGGCATTAGGTCCTGCTCTAGCTGTTTATTTGAGGCTTACTGCATATAAAAAGGGAGCATTATAACATCCAATCTTGATTCCCAGATATGTCATGTAATATGAAGTTATCAAGGTTTACAAACTTTTTTTTAAAACTTTTTAGTTTGAAACGACAGCATGTACAAATGGAAGAATGCTCATCTGTACAATAGGTAAAGAGTCACAAATAACACAAAACTAAAACATTATCAGCACATCATTTTGGAATTTTAAAGTTATATTATAAAATTAGGGAGAAAAGTTTACAGAGGGAGGGAAGGGTAGGAAAAAAGAGTGGGGGGCAGAGCACGTATCAAGGTATGTACAAATATGAAGTTATCAATTTTTACCATAGTTTTTCAGGATATATCATCAAAGAGGACACAGTTTACATTCAACCAAGTACATATTAACAAACCTAGAGAACGTGCCAAGTAAATTAAGCTTATTTCTGTGTTTGTGGGAGGTGATCATCTGTATCAGAACAAAATGTACCAACTGTGCATCCAGTAGGCTCATATGAATTTGATGGTAGTCGTATAGCTAAATAACATGTTAGAATTTGTGAATGTATATACTAGATAATTCTTTGGTTGCTCCTATTCGTATTTTTGATTGTTTCCAGAACTGACTATGCCCCCACTGATGTCATAACATACCCTAATAGTGTAACACATTTACCCTGCCTCAAGACCATGACCCCCTATTCTATTGACTCAATAAGATTTTCAGAAGAGCTGTGGGATTATGGGTAAGAGACACAACGACATCTACAGTATACTGCATTGTGAGTTCTATAAGCAGACTTACAAGTTCCTTTATAGAAACTAAGTAAAGTTATAAAACAATATTATTTAATACATTCATGCATTAATATTTATATAGTACACATGTAAAATGTAAAAAACATAGGGTTCTAGTCCACTAACTAAGGAAGAGGATATAAGTTATATTTGTCTATTTGGGCTATTTTGCAATATAGAACACAGTCCCTGGAAGCTAGAGCACAATACGGAACCCATTCCCTGCTAGTTAGTATAACAAAGAGCCTATTCTCTGGTGGCTAGTGTACATTACAGAGCTCCTAGGCTGGTCACTGTATAATATAGAGCACATTGTAAAATGGGAAGGGTACTACTACCATTTTCTGGTGACTATAGAACTATGCAGAGCCACTGCCTTGTGACCAGGATACAATATACTAATCTATACTCCCAACCGGTCTCTAAACTGCTATCAGACTCTGCAATTATTTAGTTGACAGCAGCTCGTTTTCTTTTCCTGCAGTGAACTCCAATAAATAGTAAATGAGAGATTACAACAGAGCAGGAACACACTGTTTAAAGCCCAAAACTTGTTCTTGTGAGTCCTTGAATTGAGTTCTCTCCAAACTTCTCTAATCTCATGGTGCACCGGCTTATAAACTTTGTGCAAGTTTATTGTTCTCTTAATATTTTTAAGGCATTTTGTTAATATAAATATTTTTTGTTATCAGATTCCCTTTTCACCTATTTTATTACAAATGTATTTATGTAACCTGTGGTTTATGGGGTCTGCATCATTCTTTTCACCCTATTGTGTGTGTGGAGCTCTATACAGTACATGCACGCCTTGAGCTATGTCTGGTGATTACAAACACATCACAATACAGCACTGTGCCTATCTATTCAGGAGCGCACGCAGGGGGGTTTCTGGGTCTCTACATATTGGCACTGTACTATATAGCAGCCGCGGCGCTGTCGAAGAAGCCACCGCGTACGCTTCTTTGACAGCGCCGCGGCTGTTGAATAGTACAGTGCTGCCTAAACGGAGCTGCTGCGAATGCGCGGGTGCACGCGTGGCAGCTCTATAGCTTTTTTTTTTTTTTTTGGGTGGAGGGGAAACCCCCCCTTAAAAATCCTCCGTGCGCCCTTGCTATTGTGATCACCATTATATAACTGGAGATCAATGCAAGTATGAACTGTAAAGGGTCCCACATGCAATAAGGTGAGAAGGCTGATGCAGAGCCCATGCAATGTTGAAACAGAATTGGCTGCATCTGTACTTAAAATGTATTGTACAAGTCTAATTAGTTATAATTAATGGCATAGACAGTAGTTTTCAATACTCACATATTTGTGCTTAATTTATTGACATAAACACACTGATGTACTTGTAGCCCCTGCAACATTAGATGATCAGATGTTTGTACTTTACAATTTCCAGTTTAGTTGGGAAGATTTCACTGCTATCAGTGTAATTGTTGTATTTCCAGACACTGGTGAGGACACAATTGCTATATCAAATCTATGCAAGATGCCTGAACTCAATTGCACTTGATTTACACTGAATGTGTTTATTTTTTATGGGTTAAAATAACAGTTTACATTACTATTTTCAATTTGATTTCAATCATGAACAAACATCTGCATGGTTAGATACCAATTTAATTGATTAGATGAAATTAAAGTCCATATAATGATATAATTTTAGATACAACTCCTCCATAGATCACCAGGTACACACTGCCTAAATGAGCAGTTGCATCTGCGTGCACTGTATGTTGCTGATATGCTGCTCAAGTGGAGGAGTGTATTTTTTTAGCAGCCATTTCAGTGTTATATCTTCTAATATTTTGAACAGTGAAGACACAACGCCTGTCTCCACAAAGCGTCTAAGCTGACATTTCTAAGAGAGAGAGTATGGGCTGTGTATACTATCTGCCATCAGTTCTGCTTTCCATGTATTCTTTCCATATATTGCCTACATACAGATTTACGAGTTTAGCAATAATAGCTGAAGACCACATGTAAGTAAGCATTGCCACTATGCACAATCCCATACTCATGTCAGTGCTCAGGATTTAAAGTTGGAAGTCTATTTGTAAAGTATATATCAAAGGATGACAGAAAATCAATAGATTTGATGTGCAGTCAACTGTTCATTGCATAGAAATGACTTTTAAAGTTGAATTGAATAATAAGTTAATGCAACCACACATAGCTTCCTGGTTATTAGTCTCATAAGTGAGGATTAGAAATCACATTTAATTGGAATGTTTAATCTTTGCAGTCATATATTTCATAGTCAAAGCCTATTTCATTGACTCGACTTGTGAACACGTGTAACAGTTAATGCTGGTCTTTAAAACATACTTGCAGCTCAGTAATCAGTATTTTTGGCATGGAAACAGTGATGGATGCTTTACTGCTTTTTATATGTGTGTGCCTATATATATATATATATATATATATATATATATATATATATATATATATATTTTAAGCACAAGTACATATATCATATATTGCTTATACTTACTGCGTCTCACAAACCTTTTATTATTTATATTTTTCTAATCAGAATGCCTAACAACAATTGGCAGTATTCGTTGTACTGTGTTTACTTGCTCTTTATATTGACAGTTGGTACCATAAGCCTTTTACACAACAAAGGCTAGCAGCTCTACAGCCAATCTGTGATAAAAGGGGGAAAAATGAAATCACTATGGAAACTGGAGAAAGGATCTAACAGCTTTCTTTTTAGAGTAAATGTCTGATGTTTGTGACTGCAGGGAAATAAAATTCATAAATTTGTATGATGTTATCAGGAATGTTTTGTTATCACAGATTATGCTATTTCTAAATCATCTGACCTTGGCTTTATTAAGTGATCCCTTTGCTGAAATAGTTACTGTATTACTCTAGGAAAAAAAAAACAAGAATGTGATGAGGGGAGGAGTGTAAAGCTTGTCTGCTTCTTAAATGATTATTTTTTAAATCACACAGAGCTCCTGGGTACTGGAATGAAGACCACTGCGACTTTTTCAGCAATGCAGCAACCCGGGGAACTGAATGCCAGTCAGAAAACAGTGTATCATCCAATTGCATGCCTGCCTTTGATCTTGGACTGAGAAACTCAGAACCTCTCCCTCCAATCCAGAAGCAAATAAATACTAAGAAGAAGAGACATCCCTCGTTTCAGTGCACAGACACTCTGAGACAGAAAAACGAGGGCGACTGTCATTATAAGAGCACTAATGAACCTGTTTGGATTGCAGACTGCAGCAAATACCTGTCTGCCCATAGGAGTTTGCCAGTTCTTCCAACATCATCAGACAATGCAGAGAGCCTTGGCTTACACAGGCCACTGTCTTTATCTCCAGACAAAGCCAGTCATTCTTTCAGCACACCTGCAACAGAACAGCACAGAGAACTGGAGAGGACTAAACACTCCACTCAGCCTGAAACCCATCCATGCTCTGCAAATACTCGCAAGAAGACAGAGAACAAATATATTGGTAAGTAAAACAAAGACATTATAGAATCACTGTTTGCCTGTGAATTATCTGTTAAATGCACACAATTATTTATAATTATTTTTACTCTAAAGTGTATTTTTTTTTCTAAAAACAAACAAACCATAAGAGATAAATATTTTTTTTTCTTTTAAATAATATTTACTATACCAATTGTATTTCTAATTCACCAAGTCCAAATGGTTTAAATGAAAACCAATATTTTCTTTTAGACTTTTTCACTTTCTCTTTTTTCTTTTTTTGCTTGGTAGAATTTACACTACTTCTAAACATTTAATCTAAATTTAGATTTTTATTTTGGAATACAGTGTTTCATTTTGAACTTTAATTAATTGAAGGTTGTGCTGCAGAGGACTGGAGAAATCATGATGCCGCTACCAGGGCAGCTCTTAAGGTGGTTTTCCCTCCATCAACCTACTCCACACTTGGCCTCTCCAGACCAGCTACACCTAGTGAAGGGCACCTACAGAGGTGAGTGTTCCACCTTTCATCAAACAAGGCAGCTGTATGCCAGTTCATCTTTATTATAGTCAGTATGCTGTAAACACTTTTGTTTGACAAAAGTTAAGAGTTAAACATGTTTATTGAAAACCTCGATTTTATTTTTTTATATGCGTTTCTAATATTGATAAAAGTTTTCAATTTTTATTTATTGTACATTAATATATGCATGTCTAAAGATGATTACGTTTGCTCCTAGTGCAAATCTGAAATATCCAGAGCGATGTGTAAATGTAAAGTTAATGCACACATGCATTCACAGCCCTTTTCAACAAGTTGCAAGTATATCCAGACCAATAATTTAAGCAAACGCACATTCATCACCCAGTTTCCAAATCACCATTAAGATAAGTATGCTTTAAATCATAATGACTAGGTCAGGTATGAGTAATAAATGTGCCCAATTCTGTTTGCTTGTAAAAGGGAGACAATTCACTGCATTCATTTTCACAAACAAACTAAAAAGTGTGGGCACACATAATAGAGTGTCTGGTTAAATAGTAAATAAAGCAGAGTGGAATTAAATTACATCCCTACAGAGATGAGCTATAGTTTGCAATGAAACTGGGTGAATATATGTTTTTCTGTGAAACATGTTCCATACCAAGAGACCAAGTATATGTGTACGATGAGTGTTAAGAATCACTCCACTTGTTACCTTTTAAAATATTCAGAAACAACATTTTAATAATAGTAAGAAGACAGTGTAACAACAAGAAATACTGTGAACCTGTCAGTCTGTGCATCATGTGTACATGACATTGTTCAAAATTATCGACTTCCTCAATACCTGCTTTCTGGATGTCAGATAGAATTAGGAGAGTCACAGCCAGTGCAAAGCTTAACTAACACAAGGTTATCTGGGGTTATAAAACTGAAATACAAGTGTCATGTGTGATTCCTGTAAATAGATGGACAGTGTGTTATAAGAGTAAGCATCTCTGGATTGGCATACATACATTCTATGCATGTTATATAGCAGTTGCCACTGCACAAAATAATCTGCTTTATTCTGGCACAGTACTATGAACAAAGAGAAACAGATCTTTTCAAATTTCACTTAATTATATATGGGTTGTAAAATTGCAAATGTATGTTACACTTCAGTAACAATTCAATCTCTTTCAAGTGTGCACATATCGCATTTAAGAACTAATCCTTGCATAAAAATGCATATAATATAAAATGCCAGATGTATTACAAAGCTACTACTCCTGTGAATATAATGAAATCTATGAAATCTTTTGATATGGAAAAGGTAAAAAAGTAATTTAAGAGCAGGAGTATTTTTCTTTTTAATCCATTGCAATTTGTTCTGACAAAGGTTTTAATGCCCTGTCCATTTAGTGTATGTAGCCAGTATATTATAAATCTGCTTAAAAGTCAAGCCATGCATTATGAGTCCTGGCATTTGCTTATTCAGATTTGTTTGTTATTCATGACAATTAATATGTCATTGCAAGTAGACATAATAATGTTTTAATATCCAATTCATTAATGCAGTGCTGTATAAAACAATAGTCTATCTGTAAATGGCAATGCTGAAGTATACGACCACAATAATTAATAGCATACACTTAACACCCTTATTTATTTGAATAGAATGGGGGGTCTAATACTTTTCCTGGAAGGGCTTAACGCACAATATCATTTTCTTGCTCTGCAGTGTTATATATATATATATATATATATATATATATATATATATTATATATTATATATTACATTCCTTTATATGATCAGCTGTAGTACTATTTGTCAGTTTCCTTTTTTGCCACAAGACATATTATAACATTATAGTGCCGTTTACATTCAGTTTATAAATAAATACTTTTCACCTTAACACACAATAGAAAATAATATATTTAAACAATACAACATGTTTAAGCACAATGGTGTTTTACTTGTTGTAAAGTGATTAATAAATGCTGGAAAAAAAGGTCTATTAATATATTTTTTACTATCAATTACAAGATGTATATTTTTATACTAATAAACACAGAGTGTACTGAACAGAATAGCTTCATTATACTTTATTACATCTATTGCAAACCCATTGAGCAGTGCACTGTTTTGCTGCCTTTTATCAGACTGCAGAGCTATTGTGCTCCAATGGCTAAGAAATATACAGTAGCAGTGTCCCAGATAGTAAATCAATACTTAAAAGGAAAACCTGGGCATTTGCTTGCTGAGATCTGTCAAAGCCTGAACTGGCTGGATTCATGTCTGACTCTGGAACAATAGTTACCTGTACGCTTTATGGGTTGTTTGGCAGACACCAGCAATCTGTATAAGGTCTGTCTCTGTTAGACAGTGATCAACGAGAATCCCTAATGACAGCCTACTTTTCATTAAAAGAAAGAAAAAAAAATGCTGCATACTTTCTCGATGAAGGACAGAACTTTGAAGCTTTTACTGGTGTCATTTCCATTCAGCCTTGACTTGGCCTGAGGTTTTGGTTCCCAGTCTAGAAGTCAGCAGGCTATTGCTTCCCTCTTCCTCCACCCCCTTCCATTGCACTGCAAAGGAAGATTAGTGTCACAGCTGTAACAGGCACACAGTAATACACATTATAGATACAATCTCATGGTTGCAACACAGCATGGAGGTAGGACAATAGAATAGACCACTGACATTTTTTTTAATCTAATTTCTAGGTAAGGAAGCTTATTTTCATGTTAAGTCGTATATAATGTTACATTTCCTCCCAACAATGTGCTTTGTTCTATAAACAAGTATAACTTTCTACTTCAATTTCGTATCCAGGCTGTTACCAGTTTCTGAGCAAACACAATGAGACACATTAAGCCTTGGAACCAGGCTGTCTGAGTAGCCTGTTAGACCTTTTTTTTTTAATGTGAGATACCATTATTCACGCATTATTTTAACAGCATGTTTAAAAATCAGCAATATATGACATAGGGGACATGCTGTTCACAGCACATATACAATATTAAACAACAGCGTTTCGCCATCTAATATGTGATTATGTTTACACTCTGTAAACTGTACTGAGGTCAGATAGTTTTAAAAATTAATGAGGCTTACTGCTAGATTCTGATGGTATTGCTGCAGATGGATTTCATTATTAAAAGCCAACATATTTTGAGAAATATATACATATATATGTGTGTGTGTATGTGTATATATATAAATATATATATATAAATATATATATATATATATATATATATATATATATATATATATATATATATATATATTTATATGTGTGTGTGTATGTGTATATACATATTTATATATATATATATATATATATATATATATATATATATATATATATATAAATATATATATATATATATATATATATATATATATATATATATATAAATCCTTCTAGTAATGGACATAATCGAATAGTAAAGGGACATCTAAAAGGCAATGTAAATTACGTATATTTTGTTAGATTTGCAAAATATTATATATTTTACTGTTTATATAATATATATTATATACATATTTCAGTTCTATGAAATCACAAATGTGAATGCTCAAGTCAAAGCTACTTTTATCATAAATAGTACACAAACATGAAACAGTTAAGTATTTCCTGGAGCTGAAAAGCTTTACTCATTTAGTAGGCACATAACAAAAAAACATTATTTTGATCTAAAACTGCTATTTCTTATGGCTCATGGAGTCTGGGACCATAGTGAGTCTATTCATTTATTTGGAAGGGTTAATGTTTGTTATAGGTATTAAGGCGATATGGGGGATTTTTGCGCCATAAAGCCTTTTGTGATTGACATAGTATGATCTAATCTTTTTAATTTATCTTTCACACCAATGGGGATGGAAAGGGATTTAAGTCAATTTATTGGTTTTTAAGTCACTACGAATAGCAAACTGCCATTAAGGGTAGTCAGAAATATTTTTATCCTTAATCCAAGCAATTTAAAATCTTTATATAAATTTCATTATTCCTGACTAGGTTTTAAATCCTCCATACGTGTGTAATGTAATTGGTTGCTAGTTGTCACTCACCTGTCACTGAGACAAAAAGTATTGATTGTGTGTTCATTACATGGAATGAAAGGAGTGGCAATTTATTTTAAACAATGTAATGGAAACTTTCATGAAAGTTCGGAATATTGCATTTGATTTATTGCAGATTAGCATTTAATTTGCGCTCTGTAATAAAGGATTGTAAAATATAATTATGCTAGAAATAATTTGCCTGCATGTTTCCTAACCCTTTACATGCCAGAGGTATTAAAACAATATTTTTAAGTAAACTGCTATCTTAACACCTCATTTACCTAAAGGCGCATAAACTGTCCAAATAATATGGAAGTATTTGGCAGGGAAATAGCACACATATGATTATAAAAGATATGTAGCAAGTTATTGTCACTATCAGTTGGCTGCTTTTAATGTGTAAAGTTACATATGGAATGACCTCCTTAATACCCTATAGAGCACACAAGCCAAGCACGACCAACAACAAGAAGAGGGTAGTCCAAAAACATGCAAGAATATTTTACTATAAATTGCCAGATGTGAATGAGCAAATAAAGGAGGGATTTTTGGTGGTGCTGTTGCTAAGTCCACAGGCAGAATAATGACCTATCTAATATATTACCGCATTGAGATATCTTCATGACTGCTTGAGCTCTGTCAAACTGCAGGTCAATGTGTTACAGAGTGGGGGGGGGGGGGGGGTTACACAAATGTGAGGGATATGCAAACTATATGCAATGCAATAAATCTTTATAATTAGGTTGAGTGTGGCACAATTGCTGGATCTGACATATATTTGTGCAAAAGAGCAGCAAGCCCTGTTGCTTATCAAGGTCAATTGGTTTGAAATACATTATAGCCCCTTGCAGGCTGCAATGAAGATTATTAAATATAATAGCCCAATACTAAGGCAATTATTCATTCTCACCAGTAGCAGTGGGATTCTGGATGAAAAGAAATTGAGATCTTCATGTGCAAAAGGGGAAATGTCAGCTATTTGCAGTAAAGAATAACATGATCAAAACAATGTAGTTAACATAATAGCATCTGCTCATATAAGGCTTTGTCCTATTGCTATAATACATGTAGCGAGCTGAAAGACATTATGTTAAAATGACACATTTTCAATGGCTTCAAGTTGTTGAGATATATGTATGCTTCTGGACATTCCCAAGTCATAGCTGGTATAATTTGTGTACCTCCAGGACCACACAATTTAAAGGTAATTCCATTGTGTCACAGACCTAAAACTCCACAAGAAATTAGTAATATTACTGGTGGGTTTTTTTCATGTCCGACACAAAATCCACAATTTTACAAAAGCATTTTACAAGTCTAAATGTTGCTTTTGGTTTGTCACCTTATAAAACAAAAGGCTGTGTACAGTGCAGCCAAATAAATCTTTCCCGATTCCCTAATTATGCACATTATTTAGTCCAATATTTATTCATTTCCTTTGAATACATCAGCAAAAGCAATTGCATGCTAAGTGTTAAAGTCATACATGACAGAGGCGAATGAGGGTAAAAGACTGCAGCTCTGTGTAAGCATAACTCCTCTAATTTATTTTTTATGCAAAGATTAATGTGTACCCAGCATGAATGTTTTGGTCTCCTCCATCATTATGAAAGGGAACTTTGGATCTGCATTACCTAGCCGTGTTACATCAATCAATCAGCAGGGTATGGTTGAAGAAATTCAGCAGGAACCCCACCTGAGACAGAGCACATCCATTTCACTAATGGACTGTTCCTTTTTTTATATTACAGCACAATACTATTCCTTTACCTGAAAAAAAGTTGTTTTTTTCCTGTACATTCAATGAAGAATTAACAGTGTGATTGTGTAGAAACAATGCAGATATGCCTATTCACATAAAATATGAATAACAAAACTATTCAAAACAAAATATCCACTGTAATGATTCATGCAGGAGGAGGACATCAGTGTTTAATCATTATGACATATATTTTCCTGTAAAATGCTTTTGTTCCATTTGTTTGTTCCAATTTTAATGGGTTCATCCTCTTTAGCAACAATGATTAGTAGGAAGTCATTTTTTTTTATTTAGATTTCATAGAATCTTTTTCTACAGTAGATCTGCAGCTTGACCATACACTTCTATCGCATTTTGACTTTAAAAAGTCATATTACAACAAATATGACAAAGGGCTGGGTAGTTATCCTGTCAGAGGTGTAGCATGAATGGTATACTATAGGGAAGAAGAAGGAGTATATATGTACAGTTACTATAATAAGAGTGCAGCAACGTGCAGATGGTGACGTACTATAACAAATGTAGACAAATGCACCACTGCATAAAGCAGAATGGTGGCAGAACACAAAGTTTAAAGGGAATTGTGCTCTTCCCAATGGTACAAAACTAAAGGATGGTTTCATATGAAAACAAGTTGATTTACAATATAATCCATACCAGCAAACTCCATTTATAGACATACTCATATTTAACAGAATAATTAATTAAGGGTTACACATGAAATACTTACCTCTCGTTATAATTAGCCTATAGACAGTGTTTTTTTCAGCCATAAGAACTTCCTTGTATTAGAGCTCTAAAAAACATACAGTATTTCACTGAATAAAGCCCCTTTTACATCTTCATATTTTAGAGCTACATGTTTTAAAGAGTGCTCCATTTTTAGCTCAGATGTGTGGTTTGTCAAATTAATTGTGCTTATGTATAGTAGGTATATGTTTTATTCATAGCCTACCATGCTATCCACATTCCTCTGAGAACTGAAACTATCCCTTATTTATCTTAATGTAAAATGTACATAAGTAGATAAAAAAAAAATATGCTTTCATATATGACCATCTATCTATGACCACCACCAGTGACGAAAAATATTGCTAATTTTCTTATGTGCTTTTGACCCCATAGTTGTAAACTATTGTAGCAGTCTGGCTGTGCCTACCACAGTGAGACCACGTTAGCATTCTCATATTTGAAAACTGTATATGTGCTGCTATGATGAACATCCTCCAACCTTCATCAGTTGCTACCAATGGATATGGCATATGCACTCTCTCATAATTCCAATGTTTTGTTTTTAATTAGACCATGATACAAATAATACATATTTAATATGTCTATCTCTTTTTTCCAACCATCCAATTTGTCATGGAAGCTAAAATGTAGTACAGCAATAAATCCAAAATAGGTATGCAAGGGGTGGAATGGTGAAGCTATCTGGGATGTTTATTAAAGAAATGTAAATTAAATGTAAATCTTGCTATAGTCAATTGTCTTCTATAATTGATAATATTAACTACACCACTTTGCAAGTTTGTGGACTGGGCCACTGCCAAGCAGATCAAAAGTGATGATAAAAAGAGAAAAATAAAATGTACCCTATGTCTTTAAACTTTACCCCCCATTATCTTTCACATTGTGTCATCTATTCCAAGTACCATATTCTTCATCTTCAACTATGGCAAGCATACCAAGCCAACACAAAACCAAATAAATAACACAAATATTTTTAATAGAATTGCAGAAATATTCAACACATAATAAGATATAATATCATAGTGTAAAATGTAAAAACTCAACCAATTCACATGACCCCATATGGCATTAATGAAAAATATTTCCAATAGTGTACTATAGTTGTATTTATTTATTAATCTCTGGGTTTGGTTTAATGAAAGGTATGGTTATTTACAGGAAACATTTTAACATTGTGTGTACTTGTTGAAATGAGCACAACCTGGAGGAACCTCCCAATGTGGATGAACTCTTAGCAGTACATTGAATACCTAATAGACCTAGATAATGTACTGTTTCAGCACCGGACAGCTCCTCATTAAGCATGGTAATGCTGCCTATTGGATAACCATTATTGTTTACCAAATGCTAAGGACTTGAATGATGTTCTTATCATATACTGCAAATGTGCATTTAGTGAACATAAAATTATTTGTAGATATATAGTAAACAAAATAGCAACGGTAAGCAATATTACTAATATACTATATAACCACTTTATAAGGCTATGGTCACTAGAAATACTTTAGACTTTATCCAATTATTGCTGATGTACATACACAGTAATTAAATGGTCTCTGTGCCTTTAAAAGGTGGGGGATTTGTAGACCAGTTCAGAACCAATCACATACTATTCTCTCCAGTTACCAATTTTCCCTACTGTTAACAGTGATCGTCTTTTACTGAAATTGGTCATAAGAAGACTTAAAACTTAGTTGTTTGTTTTGTTTTTTCACTTTAAAAAAATCTGAATTTTGCAGGTGGTCAGTTAGTTACTTTTGTATAATGCGGAGATGGAAATGATAAAAGATGAGGAACTAATGTCAACAGATTCCAATCTCCATTCATTTTACAAGGCAAAGCATACATTATACTCCTCCTACAAAACAAGAATTGTCACACTGGGTGGTATACTCTGTAAGCAAAAATTTATTATAAACTGCTTCTAAACACAGAATGACCCTTATACCAAGCATCAAGCAAGCACATGTTTTGTTAATTCCTGTTGAGTGAAAAAACGGGGTTTAAAGTTTAGAAGTTATTTTCATCTGATTTTCTCCTAGCATATGTGATTTTGGACTGACAAAAGAAAAATGATCAATTATAAATTGAGATTGAGTGTTATTTTGCCAAAGTCTTATTTAATGCTCAATGTTAATGATAAATACAGTATGCACTGAGAGTAATTAATCATATAACTTTAGTCTAGAATGCTTCGGTGCACAGTTCAATGATCTGATTCCATTTGAGATGACACTCATTATGAAATCTGCCATTTAAGATATGGTTTGTGATCAGTTATGATACTCATGAGATCCTGCATTTCAAAATGTAGACATTTGTATGAGATCTATAGTATACTTAAATGAATTGTATAAGCTCCCAGGAGTTTCCTTGTCTTATTCAATTACTCAGCTTCTATGCTGCTTACTTTATCTGTACATAGAGATATTACAGTTCCCCAAGAGGTGCTGGTGTTCAATGACCAAAAAGTACAGAAGCAAATAAAAGATGTTTTAGAAAGAAACAGTTGTTATTGTGTTTAGAGGCTGGCTTAGTAGAATGAGTTATATAACATGCTCATCTCAAATCATCATACAATGCAGTAAAGCATACGACAACTAAAAATGTCAGACTGGCAGAATGTTGGGATTTTCAAGAAGATTGCTAGATTCACAAGAGATAGCAGCACAGATACACTATCAAATCTAACACTTAAATAATACATACTTAATCCATCATTACCCCTCCTCTAATTTCCAAGTGATTGTGTGACTATGACTACCATCCTCATAACTAATAGATGCCGCTTCCTGTAGTGATAATATGTATTTTACTGATCCCAGTAGTAGAAACACAATTATCGGAGAAATTGGGATAACAATAATTAAAATGGCCAAAGACATGTACAACATTAAGAAAATTGGCTAGTAGCATGTCTAGCAGTAAATTATTGTGGCTAGTAACATGTCCCACAGCAGTAGAAAAATGAACAGTAACATGCCCATTAGTGGAAATAATGTAATACATAATGTGCCAAGCAGTAGAAGTAGTATGGTCAGTAACATGCCCAGGAACAATTGTAGCATGGCCAATAGCATGCCCAATAGCAGTATTAGTATGGTCAGTAACATACTCAACGACTGAAGTTTTATAATCAGTAACATACCCATCAGTAGAAGTAATTTGGCTTGTAGTATGCCCAACAGTAGAAGTTATAAGGTCACTAAGATACCCAGCAGTATTGATAATATGGTCAGTAGCACCCCCAGAAGTAGAGTTCGTATGACCAATAACATGTTCAGCATTATTATTAGTATGGCCAGTAACAAGCACAACATAGTATTGATAGTATGGCCAACAACACATTAAACTTTAGTAGAAGCAGTTGTAGTAGTGTGTGTGCCAGTAACACATCCAACATTGGTAGTAGTAGTAGTATGAATAGTAACACATCTTTAGCATTAGTGCTTGCAACAGCAGTGTCAGTATCATGCAGCAACAACATTCCCAGCAGCCACAGTAGTAGCAGTAATATACCTAGAAATTACGTACTTTTAACGCCTGGTCACTTTCTTAGCTACTTGTCTATGTCTTAACTGCCCTTGTTTTTACCAAAATTCAGTTATATTTTAACAAAAATGTAACATAACAAGCAACTTTTAAATACCACTATATTTTTTTAAACAACATCTCTAATTTCACCCTGTCTATATGTGTTGATTAAACACTCTGGAATCCCAAAGATTTCTTAAATCCATGGAATCCTAGGTATGGAATGTATGCCCAGTACATTTCTATAAGCCTTATTTGCCAACATGCCAATATCACAAAAAGCTGCACATAAATGTTTTAGTGTTAGATTGGCAGAAAATATTATTTTGCAATACAAACTTGATTATTTTCTTTCTGTTTATGAAATGTATTAAACATCTGATAAAAGTCAAATAATTGTTCTGAGGTTCAAGACCAACTGGAATAGTAAATCTTAATTATCTGATTACACCAATTATATGTTTTATGTTATGTATCACTTAAATGCTAACTTAATGGAAGGGTATAAAAAAGATGAAGGTGCTATAATAACCCCTAACAACCAATTCATAATTTGCTTTCATTAGACTAACAACACTACAATGATGAAAGCTAACATCTGATTAGATAAGTTTCTAATATATTGATGCCATTTTCACAATTTTACTAAATGACTCTTTATGGCCTTGAAAAAATAATCATAGATTCTAACTTTTATAATATAAGTAAGATATATAATTATAATTATATAGTTATAGAAATTACTAGTATTGACTATGTCACTATGGCACTAATCATCATAAAAATGATTATATATGTTTTATTATTTGAATATCTATATCATTATATAAACAAATGAAATTATTCAAGCATCTCTCACCACTAGCATTTAAAACATTTGCTTCAACCACCAGCAGGATATTTTAGTTATGCTTGACAGAAAAAGGCTTACATTTCAGACATGGGTCAACATGATCCTACAACAACCAGAGATTGATTATATAAAAGTGATTTTGCCTATCTGTATCCTACCTACAAAGTGCCATCCAGAGGAATTAGAGGGCTCTAAGTTGAAAGTCAATGAGACATCAAGTTATCATTATGACAGAACTGTGTATTGCTAGTGGTGAGGTTATAACTGATAAAATATTGTAAAAACGTATTCCTGTAACATTGAAGATATTGGCACTTGTTGGCATATAAATTGAAAGTGATAACTCAATGGCATACACAGATCAGTACTGGTGTATAGATTAATGGCTATCTGTTCCTGCTCTCAGAATTCTATTAATATTTGCAGTGTGCATTTAGTCTTTTGTGATAGCTCCTGCCCACTGATGTTTTCACTCCAATGTTCACAGATGAAAAAAAATAGTTAGCCAAAAAGAGCATAGTAAATCCAAGGTATCTTTATTCAATAAAATGTAAAATAATAATACATAATTTTAGGAATATACCTTGAAAATGTTAGATTTTCAGCATCTATCTGACTTCTTTAGAATCTATTTTGCTGATAATGCATAATATCACACAGCAATGTATTTTATTCATTGAATATAAATTGCCTCCTTAAAAATTCTATGGAGCAGAATCCATAAAAAGCCCCAGAGGCTTGTTAAATAGCCATGATACCTGGAATGTACCATTCATTGCTGCATTATTCTTTCCACTATAGATTGAGGTTAAAGCGGCAGTAGACATTAAAATGTGTTCTTGCTCGGGCTCATTTACTGGAAATCAATATAATGTACAAGACATATTTTATTGTAAACACGCTCTTTACATAAGTTTCCTTACTGATCAGTTAAATACGCAATTAAAGGTTAAATCTTCGTTCAAACAAGTAGCTTTCACTAAATATATTAGGCCATAAAAATAAATATTTGCAAAGCAGCATAGTATGATTTAGCTTACAAGATTCATGGCATGGCATCCTGTTGTAAAGTATAGTTTACTTTGATTTACTTTTACTTTACTTAGTTTTTCTTTTTAACTTTTTATTTAACATAAGTCGAATATAGTCAGTAACAGACAAACATTTAAAAATTTCCATTGTAGAGAATCTGAAATACTGTAACAAAAATGCAAAAGTAATTTGTATATTTATACATTAAAACTGGTAGAAATAACAAATGTATCTACAACCAATAAAATAAATGAAATATAGAGGGTAGGAAAGTATGGGGAGGCTGAGAAATGGTCTAAGAATTTCGTAAAAACCATAGGTTACATAAATTTTAAAAGTATTGAAATAGAAATCAAGAGTAGATAGGGCACCAGATCAGTTGGGACTGAGTTTTTGGATTAAGAAAAAGTAGATAGTGGGGCAGGTTCCAAAGAGGAGATTTGTGAGTTACGGTGGGTCAGATGCTTGATGAAATAACCAGGGGGCCCAAACCTGAGTGAAGGTCCTTGCCTTGGAGATGGTAAGTGATTTGCTCTATTCGATGAACCAAACATAAGAATTAAGTGAAAAAGATCTGACGGGTCTCAGCGCTTCCAATATTTGGCTATGAGCTGGGGCAGGCTGGGCTGGGAGGCAGGGGGCATATGCCCCCTGGGCCTGTCCCATAGTGGCCCATCTTGGGCTGGGTCAATGGGCTACTTTCAATTTATTTCCTTTGAAATATTCCTAATAGGCTGCTGAGCTGAGTCTCTTCCCCTAAGATGAAATTTGCCAGCCCTCCCCTGGCTTTGAGGCATTTTACTGCGGCAAAAATATGGGATATGAGTGATTGCCAACTTTGTCTATTTAGGTTGTTTTAAGTAACAGATGCTACTGTAAAGCCTGCACTCCTTTCCTTTAAATTTTATTTTATGTTATCCTCTCTGCAGTTAGTTTTGTGCATGATTCAATTATTAGCAAATGCAACTAGGCTACAGGTAGCTTGGTGATGATGTCTCAGGAGAGCTATAAATAGTTTTTAGTGCCGTTATTGGATGCATGTTTACAATGGACGTGAGTTGTAGTTAACTGCCACAATAATTGCGCACAGTGCTGCTATATCACTGCATGTTGCCCTCCTACACTAGAAAGGCATTCTGAAAATATGGAGCCAGAAAAACTACAGAATCTCTTACAAAAGGTTTTTCGAAGGCACACTAATAAAACAATAACAAACATTTCCTGGGCTACTATTAGCTTTGTTACAGATACATTGCAGTCTCACCTTTTTTTTAAAAAAGAAAATAAGTTTTTATTAATAGCATTAAAGTGAAAACCTATACAAACAAGTGATACACATAGGAAAATTCACATCCTTCATAGAGGAAGTGAAACAATATGAACCTTATGAATTGTTTAATACAGAAAGGAGGGGGGTAGAGGAAAGGGGGTGAGAGAAGTACCTGATAAACAGAGCATTGACTAAAAGGGATTGTAGGTATTCCCGTGGCAGGGGGTAGAGCAATTAAAATGAGAGAGGAGGAGCATTATTACACTGGGTCCAAGGACTCCAGGTTTTGTAGAATGAGATTGATGGGTTCCATAAAATGCTTGACATTAGTTCCATCTCATAGGCGTACCAAAGCTTTTCCAGAGCTCCGCCATGTTAGGAGGGGTAGCGCTTTTCTAAGGCGTATCATATTTTTTATTTAAGTTCTTAATATCACTACAGTTTCTCAAACAGCTAAATTATGGGCATGTCAGTCTGGGAGCTAAGAATGGTGGTGTAGACCCTGGCACACATACTATAAATGATAATGAAAAGATATATCTTAATTGTTTTATCTCCCAATGTTATTTTAAAGTATTTTTGCAATGTATTATAACAAATTTGAACATTTGGGCAATGTTTGAAGAAAACATGTGTGGTTATGTTCTTTGGTAGATAAGTGTCGCTACCAGATGACCATTAGTTTTATTAAATATTCTTGTTGTTTGCATGTATATTTGGAGGCTTGTACCTTGAACACATATGTGAAGCAAATATGTACAACCCACTTTAAATAAAGCTGGAAATCATTCTTACTGAAAAGCCTAATGATCTGATTGATACTGAAAAACTTCATTAAAAGCTAAAAAATGATAAAACACACGTAGTATATTAGTGGTCGCAGTATTCATATGACTTATCGTTATTCTAACTCCCCCACATGACAATTACTAATCATGTCAGTCTCATTTTGCTTGTCAGTTCTCAGATCTAGAGCTGGTTTAGATCTTTCATTACCAGCTTTAATCCACTTCCGCTTCTACTGGATGGATGACTCACATCTCCTTCCATGACTCTGGCTCTGGTTGAGGTACTGGTCCAATCATGGTTAGAATGATCTTGTTTCATCTTAGCACTTCAGCTCAAAAATGACTTTTGATAATACAGCTTGCATTCTTGAATGTCATATTACTTTGCTTTCTTAGTTTCTTTATTGACAACTGGAAACTTTGGTTAGTAGAGTAAATTCTTTACTGGCATTAATGCACGCAACCTTCTCATACTCTTTCCGAGGTCATATATTGTCCATTAACTAAGATATATCTTTCCATTCCTTATTGGCCAAGGTGAGAGAAGACATTTTTATATTTAGTCATATTGAGGCAGCCTTAAAACCTGAAGGGTTGTCATGCTCTTTTATAACACTTTGGATTACTTTGGTTTTGCTCTAGCCTTCCAAACTTAGTAGACAACCTTAAGGTGACCAGGTTTCTTGCATACAAAATATTCATGTGTTTCATGATTCTATAGTTCTTACCCCAATCTTGTTTTTTTATGCAGGTTCAAACCTGGGTACAGTTTCATTGTTAGCATTGTTTTCTACAAGTATTCATCAATAGGTTGACTTTGACTGGGAGGCAACTGAGTAGCAACACTGCTACATGGAAGTCTTTAATTTCTTCACCAATACCAAATAGGCTGACTACCAATTTTAAAGTGCAGAGTATGAAATCCTGCATATAAAAATAATATAATATAATAATAATAACATAATATAATAATAATCATTTTAGTTTGATATAGTTTGCAGATTAACAACAATTTACTGCTTTCATGCACATTCTGTAGCTTGTTCCAGATTTCTTTTGGAATTTCACATTTGCTTCACCAATAAATTGTCACCAATGCTACAGGAGTATTTTAGGTTTTTTAAACTTTTTCAATGTAATCATCCTGGAATGGGATAGGGATGCCTATTTTTGTATATTTTCAGTTATCTTTCCTTACTAGCAGCTTTTTCACTTTAAACGTCAATGACGGGTATTCCCATATAGTCAGGTTGTTTACAGATATTCCATGTTTCTGACTTTCACTGTTGTCCTGGACCCATAACATGTTATGAAGATATAAATCTGCTCTGAGCTAAATTTAAAAGGTGCTTCTTACACTGCAGCAACACACAACTTAAACAACAAAACATGTACAGTACACTAGTACAATAAGCATAAAAACAATTATTCTTACAAGTAGACATGTGCAGATTAACCGTATCAAACAATCTTTGCTAGACGTATTTATAAGATAATGGGATAAATGTACTTCATTTAAACATGATCTTTCTTTATTTTTATTCTTTTAATATGCTTTAATTTAATTTAATTGCAGACTCATTATTATGCTATATCGAAATTTAACCAGAACTAAAGAAGCAGAAGCAGCTTCTACAACAAATGGGGGTGTATATAATGGGTTCACAACCATATACAATCCCAAAGTACTAGGTGCCATATTTTGTCTAACACTGACACTGAGAGCTTGCATTGTAGAAATGTGAGAATAATAATTATATGTACAGTTGGGGTTCATATCTATAGTGTTATAGTAATCTCCCTTTAAACCTCTTCATATTGAAGATGATACATGTCAAGAACAGATTCACTATTTTATTTTATCCAATATTTACTCTGTAATTTAGGGCCTTGAGGTAGTTGAACCTGCTCTAATTTCCTTGAATTGTTTCTTTACCACGCAGCACTTTTTCCTTCACTACAAAATATGTGCATATGACAGACTTTTTTTTTTTATTATAGATGACTATGAAACACTGTTTTAAAATGTAATAGACATTGAAACACACTGAATAAAGTGAGAATATTTATAAATATTGATGTGCAGATAACAGCAAAAAAAGTTGTGTGCGTATAGATAGAAAGATCTCGTAACACTGATGTACTGTGCTGTAATCATTATTCTTTGTTTTTCTTTGTTTCGCCGTGTTTTGATTAGCATATGCCCTCTAAAAGGATTTTAATAATTTTATTATGCAAATTCAGGTTTGAGTTGAAACTTGTTGATATTGCAAAATTGAATCTAATTGACAGCAGGGTGAAGACGTAATTAGCTTAATTTAGAATGGCTCAAATGGAGGCCTCGCTTTACTGTGAAGAACATTAATCAAGGGAATAGTAAGTCAGTCTGCTATCATAGGCTTAACTGTATTATTCAGAATCATTGTTATTATAGGCTCATTTCTGACATATCCTAGCACAAGGTTGTGACAGGTTGCAGAGCCTATCATTTTTTTATTATTTATTTTTTTAACTTGGGTGTATATTTTGGAAGAAAAAAAAAAAGAAATGTAGTCTATTCATAATATCTGCTGAGATACCAGCAAAGCTTTTGAAATTTTTCTCACACTGCATTTTCATTCTGTAGATATTACAGGCTTATTGAAGATTCCATCGACCCTTGTATGGTGTCTCCACTTAGTGTAAAATGGCTTCAGGGAATCTATTCATACATACCGGCAGAACTTTGCAAGGTGAGGAGCAAATCCCTTCAGGGTTTAACAAAGGTATGTATGGATTTGTGTCATACTTTGCAAGCCGCTCTCATTGCTATTAATACATGAATATTTGACAAGTACAGTGGATAAATTATTCTTGTGCATACTACCCTCTAGATATAAAATAAGCCATTCTGCAAAACAGATGATTTGTTCTGAAAATACACACGCAATAAAGAAATGTTTCAGCAGTGAAAACACAATGTCCTTGTATTCAAGAGAGTTCAATGATTTAGTAGAACACTCAGGGATTTTCAAACAGAAGTGAAGTTTTACATGTAAAGTTTCTAACCCAACTGGGGCATGTACTGTTGGAATTATGCTAGCAGTAAACCAACATTTTTTTTCTTTAAATAATTGCTTTCAGTTTTAATATATTGTTTTTATTGGAATGGATTGTAAAAGGCCTTATATAGGACTCTCTTGCTGGACATGGAATTTAACAATTTAACACTTGTTTGGAATGGACTTTTTAAAGGGAAGGTAATATCGAAAGGCATTTGGGGGCAACTTATGCAATTGAGTGCAAAATGTTGCACGGTTTAGGATTGTATCATACCTCGCAACAGTCCGAATTATTGTGGGCAATCCTAATTTTGGATTTAGAAGTAGCATGTCTTGCCAATAAATGGCACGGTCTTTTGGGAAATGTTTGTGCCATTGACTGATCAAGGCATGGTTTTGGTGGGTCAGTTGCTTAAGGTGTCTATTTCCAGGGGAAAAAAATAAATATCAGATGGATGATGGGTGGATTGGGTTGGCCTGTAGATGTAACTAGTTATGTGGATTTGACATAGCAGAAAGCAATTATGGCGGATGCATAAACCTGGTATTTAAATTAACTTAAACTGGAGATCACCAGGCAAACTATCAGGCATTTTTTTCATTGAAAGGTTTCAGAACTTTTAAGATGCACTAACAGGTTGATTTTTTTTCCTATTTACCTGTTGCTGAGTCTATTTGCACTGTTCAATATAAAAATGAGTGTTAATAAACAATAAAATATAATTTCAACTATTCCGTGATTTAATAAGGGTATTGGCTAAAAGAACATGCAGTGCTTAAATATTATGTGCTGATCTACAGCTTATGAGATGTGAAAAGGCTTACAAATTATTTGAGGGTCAAAATTAGGCACAATGCAATTATGGATGCAAACCATTGTAAATGATTTTCATTTTTTTCTAACTGTATAGATAAATACTTCAATAATTATTTACTGTAAAAACAAGAAAATAAATAATTAGGCTTTTTTAAATACCCTGCTCTACAAATCACACTTCCATCATCATCGTCACCATTTATTTATATAGCGCCACTGATTCTGCAGCGCTGTACAGAGAACTCATTCACATCAGTCCCTGCCCCATTGGAGCTTACAGTCTAAATTCCCTAACATACAACACACATAAAGACAGAGAGAGTCTAGGATCAATTTTGATAGCAGCAAATTAACCTTCTTAGTATGTTTTTGGAGTGTGGGTGGAAACCGGAGCACCCAGAGGAAACCCACGCAAACACGGGGAGAACATACAAACTCCACACAGATAAGGCCATGGTCGGAAATTGAACTCATGACCCCAGCGTTGTGAGGCAGAAGTGCTAACCACTTAGCCACCGTACTTCCATTGTTTTATTTATTTCTCTCTAATTAATCAATTTTAATACACTTCACCCCATCTCGTCAACCAGCCGCAGGCTTGCTACCTGTCATCTATTATAATATTGGTGGTAGCTCTGCCCCCAAATATGAGCATCATAGTGATTAATACTGCTCACTGATGATTGTCAAAGGATGACAGGGAGTTTAGAAAGTGCTGTGCAGGCAGTAGTATATGGAAATTTGCTGCCCAGCAATTAATATTCAGAATGGCAGAGAACAGCAGAACTTGGCAGGGGACCTTAAAAAATTAAAATAAAAGTCCCCAACAGGGATACTTATTTAGCTTTTTTGGAGTGAAAGTGAATAGATATAACTTATTTTGCAGGTTGTCTCTACGTGAATCTGTATTGGTGCTGGAAATGGTAGTTTAACAGCTTTTCTTCACACTAGAAATTTACAAATCTGTTTCCGATGTATCAGATAAGATTCTTTGATTTTGAAATAGTTCTAACATTATCCCTTTTAATATAAAAGTCTAGCTATAAAATATAATTTTATGAAGCTACAAAACTTAATTTTACCACTTATTGTATCATTTAATTCCATTCTATAAAGAATAACACTTATTTTTGCTAGTCGGCTAACCTGTCCAAAGTTTACTAAAGACCTAAAGAATGTGAGAAAAAAAGCAGGCATCAAAAAATATTTGGATTTTTAAAAAAAAAAAATGTGTACATATTAAAATTGTTGCAAATCTCAGTATAGAATAGCATTAAACATGCAGAATCATGTTCATTCTTACTATCCCAAATATGTTTCACTTAATATAATTTTTAGAAGAATAACAAAGTAATTTATAACAACTATCTTCCCTCCAATTAGTTGTAGCATTCACATCATTTGCCATTAAAATCCTTCAATATATGAATGTAAAATAGATATTAGAGACATACCAGCCACCCGCATATGGTCTACAGGGTGAAGATTAATTGAATCTGGGAGCTCTATATTCCGCCTGCCCTGTTACACAGTAAATTGGTAATAGGGCTACAATGTTTCCCAACAAGGGCCTTGCACCTAACAAGTGGTGATATAAGGCCACACTACATTGTTCCATTCATACTTTTCTGTGTATTCTAAACATAGTATAATATCTTCTAGAATGTTGAGCCTTACAAGATTGATCTTCTGATATAATTACTAGTTAATTTGCAATTTGACTAGCATCACTCATTAAAACATTTTCACATTTAAAGTATTTATCAATATCTACGAATGCATATTAAATACATTGTTATTTAAGAAACAAAGTTTGAGTGCAATGAGTTGATTAAATATAACATATTTATGAACAGATTGTAGAAGTTTTGCACCAAAGAAAATTTCAATGAAATGGAACAGCTGGTGCCCAGATGTAGCTTGTTTGTTTGTTTTTAATAAGATATCTATGCCATCTCCTATTGTTCAGACACCAGTTGGAGTATTTGAACTTTAAATAATGTAAATTATATTAAATTTCAGTTGTCCTTACATATTACCTCCTTTTTAAGGAGCATGTCAATCCCCTACTGAACATTAATACATCATGCCAATGTATAACTGAGATAAATATAACCCGAAATATCTGAACAGTTTATAGCTTACTTACCCCAACAATGCTCAATGTACAGTGATAAAAAAACAAACTGGTTAACACTAGAAAGTAGTATGGTTTACATGCTGAAGAGAGAAGGAGTGCGATTTCATGAGCTCCCACTGTAGTTGGCATTTGTTTTTAGTGACTTTAAAAAAGCTATAAACTCATTCATATTGAATGTCATTTCCTAATGCTCCTGAAGTTAATTATTAGTCAGAGAAAAAAAGAAAAGGGAGCTTTGAGAATTCATTGGGTTGATTGATGTCAGTTCTGCATGCAGTCAGAATAATCCAGCGTAAGAAACATGCCCTCTCTGGGAACTCCAATGCCCATGATCCCATCCTATAAGAAGCCCTTAATGAATGGAGACTTACCAGAACTACTAACAGGGTGCATCCTTGCTCATGGCCTTCTACATCACCATACAAGAGGTTTTTAAGTAAATGCTACAGGAGTTGAAACAAAATTTCTCCTAGATATGGACCTAAACAGAACACCTAGACTCAAAGACGCAGGAGATTGAAATTCCTAACAAAGAACTAGTAGATGGCAAACGTGGCCCTAGATGAAGATGTCCCCTGACTACTTTCTAAATTTGCAGACCTTAGTGTTTGGAGGGATACTGTAAGGGTTAGGGGCACAGCGAATATATATTCCTTGAGTAGCTCATATTCTAGTTCCAAAATGTGTTTATAGCCATAGACCTGTATAATAGGTCTCAGATTATCCAGGCCAAAATATCTGTCTACAGCTACCCTAAGAAATGCTCAGAATGCATTTTTTAATCAAATAAATTCCCATGTAATTAGTGTTTTCTGATCAATGAACTTACTGTTTGGACATTATAAGAACACATCACTCTGTACAGAACTATCAGAAGCTAAATTAAATAATAGTTATGAAGTTCCATATGTAGCAGAAGTTGATCACAGACATACTCTAATCTACAGATGGGGATTCCCTACGAGACTAATTATTCTAAAGAATGGACTATGTGATGTTAAATACTTTTGTGTCAAAAAAGACAAAAGTATTATAGGAGTGATTCCTTTATTGGCTAACCCCAAAAAAAGATTTCATAGATTTTTCTGGCTAACATGGTACTGCAATAATAATAAAAAAATATTTTTTGCTACACATTTTGAAGAATGGACTGAAACATTCAGTTAGTTACTTTAAACCTTTTTTCGAAATCTCTCTTCTGAACAGAGGAACTGCTATATTGTAAAAAATTAACAAAGAATGACATCCTGTTGTCAAATTCAATATCACCTTAGATAATTTCTCTTACACACTACTTCACTTCCTGTTGGAAACTCACTAGGTCATTTTTATGAATGCTGGTGTCCATGTAAGTGTGTAGAGAGGTGATGTGACCTATAGCAATGAATCAGATGTTTTCAGTCATTGAAAGAATCTAATAGTCACTAAGGCTTGCATTGCTTATGTCATGCCTGCTTTCATAAAAGCTTTAACAGGTTTAATAGGGTAACAGAATGTTATGAGTTAGTTTGCAGCTCTCTATATTACCATAATCCGAAAACATCTTATTCTTCATTGTTCCCACAGTCCACTTTCAGACTTTTTTTGGCAAACTAGGATAAGTCTGCCCAATATTTCTGTGATCTTATATACAGTTTTGCTTCATTTATTTTTATGGACATATTCAAATTTCCCCTCTGATATACTGTTTTTCTCTAAAATGTTATTTAATGTAAAGTTCCAAATAATTAAATATTCACATTTTGAGGTGACACAAATTATATTGAACATGTTTAGTTCTGTTTCATACTACAAGGAAACAATTACATGTGCAAATTATAAACCTGAACATACGTTTAACAGTTATTAACAATTATCTTGCTATATGAATGAAAAGATCATTTTATTAAGATATACATCCATTAGGGTATACATATATATCTATCTGTCTGCTGGCCTATTTTTAGAGACAAGCGAAGTTGGGACCAAATTTTACAGAAATTGTATTGTGCACTGCAATTGGCTGCTTGCAGAGGTACAGAGTTCTGCTTCTGTTTACAATTAAATGGCCATTCTGTACAGAATTTGTAAATTCGCAACTTGAAAATTTAGATTTTAAATATAGAATGGGTAAAAGGATGGACAATTATTTCTGCTCTGTGATTTGGTTTGCATTCCAGGCAGAACAAAAATGATAAAAGGAATTTCAAATAGAACTCTTAAGACCAAATTATGCCTGAGAAACATGTGAAGTTCCACCAGCAAATGTAGAATAAGACTAATCTGTTGAACTGGTTTAAAAAATAAGCTGATCTCTACCTATTTAACAGTAGCTGGCCCCTTTTACTGAAAACCATAATTTAAACGATTTTAATATTTCATTGATTGCTACTATAAAGAGACTGCCTATTGCGGTTTAGCTCATTACACATGTTATCACTTATTTTGACATGAGAAATGCAAAGTATGTAATCACTTCTAATGAAACAGTTTGGGCAATTCTGAAATTCAGTCGAAACTTAGAGATTGGCCTTCGGCAAACAAATTTTCAAATTAGTCCTGATTTGTCCAAAATACAGCGAATAATTGCACTGCAGAATCAGGACAATAGCAGTGCATGGAATGTGAAGAAGCAAATCAACAAGCCTCAACGCATGTCTATAGACTTATAAAAAGGAGCTTGTAACCTCTTAGACATTTATTATTCCTGAATTATAATAGGAGAAATTGTCTGTAAATGCTCTCTGTGACTGTAACTATTATTAGTTCATTTATATTTTATATTTTTGTACACATTTTATATCAGAGCTACATTGACTGCAGTAAATCCCAATTATTTTGTTTTACTTGTGATTAGCATCATTACTAGGTGTAAAAGTACCCAGTCAACACCTTGTGATATTAAACAGTGTATTTGTTATAATTTTGAGTGAACAAGTGGAATCAATTAATTTTATTCTGTGACTAAGTTCGCCATCACCTATTCATGTGGTAAAGTATTTCACACTTTAATCATACCTTACAATAAAGACTTTCTTCCAGAGCTAGAATGGAAACAGTCTTTCTTATATTCACAATGATGATCCCTTGTCCTCTGTATGTCGATGGTACAAAAAGTTAGTTAGACAAATCTTTGTATTTACCTTGAATAAGTAGGCATATTAATGAGATCACCTCTACAGCACTTTTTTTTCTACAGTAAACAAACCTAGTTTTTCTACTAATTTACAAGGTAACATATCTGCTACCTTTATTAATGAACTTGCCCATCTCTGAATTCTATGCATAACATGCATCTATCCCGTTTTCTAGCATCCAGACTTTTATTCACCTTTGCAGCTGCTGCCTGGCAATTTATACTACTAGTAACTTTTCTGTCAGTTAATACTTCCAAGTCTATTTCAAACTTAGTTTTCACCAATTTTATTCCATTTAAGTGCAATTAGCAAAAGTTATTAACATGGCCAAGGTGCATACCTCTTTATTTACATTGTATCTCATCGGCCATTTTGTGATCCAGGTCGCCACTTTGACTAAATATTTCCTTAGAGGGTTACTATTCTGATCTATGTTAATAACTGTGTTAGATTAGAGATACAGACCCCTTACTTTCTAGGTCATTTACAAGGTCATTAATAAAAACATTAAAAAAGACTGAGACCAGTGTTTATCCCTGTGATACATCAATAAAAACATTAACTTAGTCTGAGTATATTGAACATACAGTATTATAATTAGAATTTGTTTTCGAGCCTTCAACCACTTCTTTACAAATGTACATACTTCTTCCCCTACACCTACTATTCTTGTCTTATGTAGCAGCATGTTATGTGGAAAAGTATTGAAAGCTTTTCAAAATCCAAATATATAATATCAAGTGCAGAAACAAAATACAGTTTGAAACTTACTACCTCATGAAATACTAATCATATTTGTTAGGCATGACTAGTATTTCATTAAGACCATGCTGACACTGTTTTATCAGCGTTTTTTTCTACAATATCTTACAGAATAACATTCAGCAGTTAGATTTTTTCCAAATTATTTACCCATTACTCAAGTCAGGCTCACAAGTCTACATTTGCTGGTTCTCATTGGTTCCCTTCTAAAGATTGGCACCACTTCTGCTTTCTGTCAATATTCTGCTTGTGATTTAGTTATAAGGGAGTTCATTAATATAACAAATAGTGATACATCAATTAGTGAACTTAGCTCCTTTGGCACACATGGGTGGATGCCATCTGAGTCAGCTGCTTTAGCTGTCGTAATGTTGTTTAGCATGAACTGTACCTCTTCCTGTGTTAGACAAGTAACATTTAACATTGGAACTTATTCCTTGGTATTTTCCCCTCAAATTTGAATACAGATTAAAAAAAAATATTCCATACATATGTTTCATCTTTATCTTCAACAATCATTTTTCCTACTTTATTATTTAGTCGCCCCAATATTATAATTTTTATTGATTTTGTTCGAAAAACAGTTTGCAATTAGACTTAGTCTAATTGCATTAAAATAAGTTTCTTTCAACTTTTGCTAACCTGATTTATCATTTGCATATTTTGTTACATGTCTGTATTTCCATAATTATTTTTAATCCTATTTTCAATAATATAAATTCTCTCTCTCCATTCCCCCTCTTGTTACTTCCAGTACTTTCTTATTTAATTATATTGTTTGCTTCATATTCCTTAAATTGTTATCACATGGCATGTACTTGCAACAGTATTTTAACTACTTGAAAAAAATTCTCATTTGTTATCTGAGCCTTTCATTAAAGTAAACTTTCCCAGTCTACAACCTTTGCAGCTCCTTTAAAAAAATCTTAAAAACTTTTGTGTTAAATTTATCAAAAATAACCATGTTGTGATCGCTGGACCTGAGTCATTAAGGAGAGCAAAGCATAAAAAATAAGTAACTTTGCACCTGGGCAAAATCTTGTTGCATTGGAGGGGGAGGTAAATTACAAATGTGGGGACAGATTTAAAGTTGGGATAGGACATACTAGTTCAACTTTAAATTTCATTGTAAAAATAAAGCTATCAAGTATTTGTGTGCTACATGAAAAAACAGTCAGTATTTTCCTTATGTGCAAAATAATAAACTAATTTGCACCCCTTGCACTGTAACATGGTTTGTCCAGGAGCAAACTTACTCCTTTTTTTGCTCTACTCTCCTTAGTGACAGAGGCCCACTATTTCCCAAATGCTTAATTTGTATATGATATGCCATCTAATAGGACAAAATAATTGAAATCCAGCAGGCTTCTACCTACTATTTTAATTTATAACAATAATTGAATTTCAGTACAGCTATTTAAGCTAAATAGCTTATAACAACCCCCACTCATTTATTCTCTGGTTCTTTTTTTACTTCATCTGTATCTACCCATAGGAACTCTGAGCAGGTCTTAAACAGTTTTTTTACATATACATATATCTTTTTTGCATTTAATATACAAGCTTGCTATGAAAAAAATGTTAAAATGTAACATGAAATAATAAAAAAAAACTAGTATTTCAGGTTAAATTACACTAGATGCACAATAGACTAGAAGAATTATAATGTCTTCATTTTAGTTGTATTTTTTTTAACTGAGTGGATATGTGGGACATTTGTGCCTTGTATGAAACCCTTTATACACCAGTATTATCAGGATGTTTATGAGGTTAGTGGCAGTGGTCAAAGCATACTTGCCTACTTTTGGCACATTGTATCCGGGAGAGGGGCATGTCTAGGGGGTGGGGCGCGGTCAAACGCATAATTTTGGCCTTGCCCCTGTGACAAATATGCTGTTTTGCCGCGAGGGTCCGGGCCAAAATGACGCAATTCACAGAAAATCGCGTCATTTTAGCTCCGCAATTGCGGGATGCGGAAAACTTGTCAGTTCTCCCGGGAGTCCATGAGACCGACCCGAATTTCGGGAGTCTCCCGGACATTCCGGGAGAGTTGGCAAGTATGGGTCAAAGTGGGCTGGTATACGGAAGTATGCCGTACCACCACTTTTTCTACTGCCTTCACTGTTAAACTATTAAATTACATTCTCATTACATTTTGCATACTGCAATTTCTAAAATAACTCTTCACCCATTGTTAGTTGCTCTTTCAACCACTGGTTAGTGGTGAAGTTTACTGTTAGTGCATAAGTACCGCTATTTATGCTATTCTACATTTTTCATTGAATATCTGAAACAGTCGCAATGCCTCTTGACTAAAGTAACACAAACTGATTAGGGTAAAGGTACCTCATAATCATGCAAATATGCATGGATATAAATTAACTATATCTGCCTTTATCTTAAGTTGCATGGCAAATGTAGAACGCCTTCAATATCCATTCTTACAATTATGATTTTTTGCAATCCAGTTCCATATATTCATTCCATTCAATTACTATTGTGTTAATATGTACTTGATGAGTTTTAGTTTAAACCTTAATCTTTAGTTCATTCCAGCTTTCATTTTTCTTTTGTTGCAAGAAAGGTCAATTACGACCATGCCCCTACATTTAGCGGCTATTTGTAACTTGTTCACATGTACGGAAGTGTAACATTTTATATCTATTAATGGGAGGAACTTGGTACTGAGGTACAGTCCTAGCTAAATTCACACTGGGCGCTTAGTAGAGTAGGTGCATTTATATGAGTATTCTCTTGTTTGCAGGTAGATACTTCTTTCCGCATGCAAAATGGTCAGTTCTGAATGTGGCAGATAAATGGTCACATTTTTGCAAATAGAAATGGACTGGGGTTGTAGGTATGCACCTTTGTAAATAACCTCCAGTATCTCTTGTCTGACTGTTTGTTGTATTTTTTAAGGAGGTAGAGGACAACTATACATATGCTATAAAGAAGTCCATCTTAGATTACATATTATTGGATCCAATTGAACAACAACGGCTTGGAATTGAAATTCTCCCAAAGGTCAGTAATTTTTTTTCTATTTGAGAACCTTGCTTTGCTATTCTGGTCATATGTAACCACTCTTTTGGGTATCTGAGTAAGTAAATAATAAGATATTTAGGAAAGAGTGTTTTACTGTGTGTTTTTGGATGCCTATTTTTGTGCAGTTCTCAAACTGTGCAATTTGTTAAAGTAAAAAACGCAAGCCACATTTGTACCAAGCAGCAGTTCGTAAAATGCGTTGCCAGTTTTGTGCCCTGGGGTCCATACAAACGGTGCAAGTATCAAGCGACAGTTTACAAACCTCATGGAAAACCGCATAAAAAGAGGCAGTGTTATTAGACATCGTGTTAATTGGCAAGGTTGGTCCAATCACATGATTTATGATATGTGCAACTTTACGTATATCATAGACTCATGATCATTTATTTATATAGTGCCACTAATTCCGCAGCGCTGTACAGATCCAGTGCTATTTCTTACGCTCCAGATCCTGTGCAGATGTGGCAGTCATAATCATCAACAAGTTACCGTGCACCAGATATAAAGAACACACAAAGATACAGCTCCTGAAGGGTATACCTTAACGATGCATGTTAGTAAAAATAGGACACATCACAAAAGTTAAATCAGAAGGCGACAGGCGTGATGTTTGGTTTGCAAACAAGTGGCTTGCTATGTACTGCATTTAGTTTGATCTAAAAAACATGCAGTTTGCATCTTTAAAATCCGCCACATGTCTCATGTAATTGGCGGTTTTAAAATCTTATAATAACTGTACTTTGATACACCCCCCTTACTACACTGCTACATAACTAGAGTTTTTAGAAGTGATCTATTGGTCTATTTATTAAAGGGGATTAATGCTATGTGTCCCCCAAATATCTGCCTCAATGTGTTTTTCCCTAAAGAAACAGTTCATTTCTTTGCTTGATAATGAACTGCATAGGACAGTATTCTACTTGAAGTTGGAGAGCTTTTGTGGGCTAGGGAAAGAGAATGTGCTTCATGTCCTGAACAAATGATACCTATATTTGTAATGGAGCTGGTCCTGCGGGAACATTGCATTTGATGGAGCTCATACAATGGTTTACCAGAGCATTTTCTATTCTCTGTGGACTGCATAGTAAGGTGGTATAGTTCTGCCATCACATTTCACACATCCATCACCTCTCCTGTTAATGTGATCCTTCGACGCAGGCTGTAGATACAGATCTGAAATGTGCAAACGTAAAGGGGAATGGTGGCAGTAATAAAAGCGCTGCGGTCACGATGATAGAAAGTGACAAAGGAAGGAAGGAGACAGGCGGTCAGGGTGATTGCATTGAATTGAGAAGAGTGGCAGCCACAGTGAGAGCTGTTAAAGGAGAACTGTCAGGCAGTATACACATTGTGTATTGTTATTTAAATGACGGGATTGTGCTTCTGATAGCAAATTTTATTCATTGCACAGTGATCACTTCAAACAGATGTGATATATTGTGGTTATAAGACGTTGCACAATTAGTATTTGAAATCATCCTGACATTCATAAAATTCATACTTAACCTTATCTCACATGATCCCAATTTTTCCTTCAGCAACTTTTATCTGGTGTCTAATTTATGTTTAAAGTTAGTCTAATGCGGCATTAAAATTATTTTGTATAGCTCTCCACAATGGTCTATTTATACATATTTACACAGCTATTTAATATCTTATGTTTGTTATAAAGATAACCTACTATAAAGTATACACTAACCCATATAAACTGCTTAGATATATTTTATTTAAAGTGGAAGATTATAATGTAAGTTAAGCATGAATTCTGTATATTTATTAGAAAAAGGATCTAAACATTGCTTTCCTTTTTTATTTCTGGTAAGATGTCTAATAGTATTGGACGGGACCGGTTTCCATGGCATGAAAGTATCAATAAGGCACATATCAAACTGATGAACCGTTTACACATCACTCATCCCATCATGTCCAAAATTCTGCTTCACTTCTATACAAAGTACGTTATCTATAATAGTGCAGTAATAGTGCGGACTGGGCTGGGGTTCCATTACTGTTTATAGCATATTTAGATTTTCAGCGATATTTTATTATAAACTATATTTACCTGACTATAGGATGAAATTTTATATCTCCCTAAATAGAATTATTTTTGTTGCCAAAGACACAAAGCACCAGTTGGAATTGCTTAATCCACCTCTCTCCATATGTACTCAGTGAACAGGCTTCATATAGGGTTAATGTCTGCTAGCTATCATTTTGACCATACCTAGTGTGATTGATTAAAATACTCATTCTGATACTGTAACTCCCACGATGTATCATGTATTGCCTGAAATAATCAGATGAAGAAGGCAACAGTCAGGATTTGTACAATGCAGTTGCAGATGTGGGTGGGGGGGTTATAAAATATAAAAATATAAATATGCTTTCATATTGGGATTATGTTGTCTTGTGATTAAATAACAACATACGAACATAAATATGCTTTTCTCAAATTTATTTTAGTTACGCAACTTTTAGACTGGTTGACATTGACAGTCTCCTGCGTGTTTTGCCTTTGATGTTGGACGAGTTTTTTGATCACATGAGCTGTGTTGTCAGAATGAGGTCTGAACTTTTGCAAAAAACATGGCTGAAAGATTGCTGTGAAATTGTCACCCAAAACAGAGAAAACATAGAATCTGTTATGCCAGAGGATGAGGTGAGTTCATCATTTTAACTATACCACACATATGTCAGATATTATATACTTTTGTGTATTATCTAAAGCAGAGGTGTCCAAACTCAGTCCTCCAGGGCTATTAACAGTTCATGTTTTTAGGCTTTCTTTACTCATGCACAAGTGAGTTAATCCATTTGACTGGGTCAGTAATGATCACACCTGTTTCCACAGACAGATATCCATAAACCGTGACCTGTCGGTAGCCCTTGAGGACTGATTTTGGACACCTCTGATCTCAATGAAGCCTTGTCCTTTTTTACTCTCTCCACTTCCTTCACCTTGTCTTTGTAATTTGCATTTATACAAGTGGAGTAGTAAACCATACACATTATTCTCAGTTATAGTGCATACACACTGCACAATTGGACCGACATTGTTCCATAGCTAAACAAGATATTTAAACCGAATGACCAATTAGATAAAATGATGGTCTGTGCTTTGGAAGGATAATCGTTCATTGTTCTAGGGTACACACTGCTGTGATTTCGGGCCAATCAGTTGCTTATGGTCTGATTGGCAGGATAATCGGCTGAGAACACAGTAGTATGTACCCAGACTTTCGGCCATCGTGTCACTACACACACTGACCCAACTTTCGAACGATTGGTTGTATGTTGGCTAGTTGAGCCCATTATTGGACAAAAACCCAATAGTGTGTACCCAGAGTTAGACTCACTAAAGCTTTTTACAGATCTTTCACAAGATAGCGCAGATTCTCCTCTTAATTCCAAGCTTTGGTGCTAAGGTCACTGCAATAAACTCTTCTCCATCTGTATATACTGTATGTATGTATATATGGATGGATGGATGGATGGATGTTCTTCCATCACTACAAAAATGGCTAACAATCTGAAACAAAGTATACATCGTTGTTAATTCCCTATAAATATAGTGAGTATATATTTGGGATTTGCCTACTCAGGTGAATTATTCTCTTATGTAGAAATGCTTCTATTATCCAAGTCACTCTTAAATTTGATTGAACTGACCCAGTTCCTCATGGTCCAACTTTTGGTCTAACTAATCTCAAAAATATCTACATAGTGTGTGTTTTATAACTGAAATTCTGTTAATTTCAGTTCAAGTTGGAATTCGCAAAAACGAAGTTGAGACATTAAAATAAACTATAAAATGTTTTCTGCCTGTTCAAGCTTAACTAGCTCTATTTCATAGTGTTTGTTTTGTTTTTAAATTGCATGGAAAAACTCAATAAAATGATTTAAACTCAAACATGTTCACCTTGCTCAAATTTAGCTCAATTTTTCTGGTCACAAATTTCATAACTTTAAAACCTATTCAATAAACTGGCTCGAGAAACCATTACTTTATAGTTTTCCAAGTATTCACTAAAGTTACACCACTGTATGGTAATATGTGTATCACCTCATTTAAAAAAGAATATGAAGTGGTGTGCGACACCTTCTACAATGCTGTCATTGTTGAAGAATTTAGCTCACCTTAGCTCACCATTTAAAAAATTAGTAGCACAGCTTTTCCAATTAAATAAATAGTCTGTAACAGTGATATATACTGTAGTGCACTGCAAAATAAGTTCTCTAAAATATGTTTAATTTCTACATTTAAAGATTAGTTCCAACTATATTATCAATTTTAGTTAACAGCTGCCTACTCCCTATGAACAGAACTGTGGGGGTCCATGCAGCACTGACCTTTGCCAGCACTGTACCAAGTCTTGTCAACCTTGGAAATTTAAAACTTAAACAACGCTTTGTTATTCTCTATCATAGAGGATGGCTGGAGAGGCCACAGCTCTGTGTAATCAGCAACTTCATTAGTAACTTGCACAGAACCTTTGCACCTCCCCTTCTGTCTCGTGCCAATACAGGAAGTGACTGCATTATTCTGAACTGTGTGGTCCTACCCACTGTTTTGCTATTTTTAGGGGGCATTGTTAATTAATATGCAATGTTTTTCTGGAATTTTCCCAAAAAGGTCCCGTTTTCATAGACCATATTCAGCCTATATAGTACCTTACATGCAAGGTTTATTTAAGAATTTAGGGAAATGTGGATATCCCAATGCAATGATGTCTAATTTCACAATATATTAGGTCAAAAGTGTCTAATTGTGCATAATAAATCAGTTTTTATTGTATAAATGTGTGAATGCATTGTAGCAAGTTCATCTGTTTGAGAAGTGGAATGAGAGATGTGTATTTGTCACTTTGCCCATTACAGTCAGACAGTTAGAAAATGAAATACTGAGAGACAGAACAAAGCAGATTATATTATTGTGTGCTATGAATGAAAATGTAAAGAAAATGTAGAAATGTATGTAAAACCCCAATGAAATATTCTATTTCTTCTTCTTATTCATTGATCTAATAGTAAAGGGGTTTGAACTGCATGACACGTATATCTGGACAGATGCACCCAAAGCAATTCGAAGTTTTACATTCATGAAATAACATGAAAGGGTAAATAATCAAAAATATGAAAATGGGGGGAAGATCAAAAATGAAGTAACCAGATTTCCAAAGGCTTACTAATACAATTTCAAATATATCAAGAATGCACATTTTTGTTTCATTGAAAGGTCCACATATACTGTATGCCTCAGATTTTAATCCCTGGCCTTCTATACAGGATGTAAACTCATCCAAAAACATACTAGTAGGTTAATTGGCTGCTATCAAATTGACCCTAGTCTCTACCTGTCTGTCTGTGTGTGTGTGTATGTTAGGGAATTTAGACTGTAAGCTCCAATGGGGCAGGGACTGATGTGAGTGAATTCTCTGTACAGCGCTGCAGAATCAGTGGCGCTATATAAATAACTGGTGATGATGATGATGATATACAAAATAATCAATCATCCATGGAAAACAGTATTCTCTATTAGAGAACAATGAACAATTTCAATGGAATTCAACAGTATTAATGCAATTTGTGTAGGGTTTGTTGGTAATATGTATTAATACAGATCATTTCCATTGGCTACAAAAATGTCTTTCTGGTTTATACATTTAGAATTACAGCTACCGTGTAAATGGATATGCATATTACTGTGTTTAATGATTTATGTTGCTTGTTGTTTTGCAGAGTAAACTATGTTGTGTAATGATTAAGCCACCTGTCAATGTCTGAGAATAGTAGTATGGTGTCTAAGTATTATATAGCCATGTGACTAGAAATGAGAGATTTGGTTGGAGCGCTTCAGTTGCTCATACAAGACACACAATTGGACGTCTGGCATTCAACACACTTAATAATTAGAATGATAAAAGGGCACTCAAATCATGGCAATGTAAACATGGCAGTACAATAATCATAGGCAAGTGCAGGGGATTACAGATGCTGGAATGTTCCTATGTAGACCAGACTCACTGCTTAAAATATGAAATGTAATGTTTATACTGCCATTTCTTACGCTATACAAGAACTCACATTGACTCCTTTTTGCCTGTCATTTGTAGGCTTTCAGAAACAGGATACTTGCAATGTTTGCTTGCAGGGCCTGACTGGGCTCTGGGGGGCACTTGCCCCCTGTGCCAGTCCCAAAGAGGCTACCTTGGGCTGGGTCACTGTGCTACCTGCATTTTTATCCCTTTTAACTGTTCCCAATAGACTGCTGAGCTGAGCTAAGTCTTGCTCTCTCATTCCACAAGCTAAATTTTGCCAGCCAGGCCCTGTTTGCTATATATAATGTGAATAGTATTTGTAGAATATGTATGTACATAAGATATGTATATTGTGGTGATAAGCAAAGTTGGGATCTCCACAATCAAAATCCTGTATAAGTTCCTGATCACATATTAAAATTCTTGGAGGAACAGTAGGCCAATATTTTAAATGATTTGCAGAGATCTATCTCTTGTGTTTTTTTCATCAGCCTGAAAGAGTAAACAGTTTGATTGTGTTTGTTCAAAGGAATGTGAGGGTGAAACTAAGCAGTTTCTGTTCAGAAAAACGTATTTTGTTTTGGAGGTTTGTACTCCGCTTAACACTGGCTCAGTGCCATGAAAGCTACACAGCTCTCTTACTTGTTAAACTCAAGGTCTAATGAGGTGCATAGATAATGCACCTGCTTATTAGCGATATTTCTAGAAATACAATGAAATATGATTATACACACATCTAATGTATTTTATCTCTAGCATGCTTAGTCTTGAGATATGTAGTTTTCTATTAGTTGGCATAATGCCTTATATTTTACATACTTGATATGCTTGCACGATTGTGATATGTCCACATAATCTGAACTTCAAAAACTGATGTCTTTGTCTTAGTAAATCAGAGTTTTTTGCAATACCAGACCTGTGTGTATTTCACTGTCTCTTCGGCCGGCTGTATTAATCTGATACACCTTATCTGATCTCCGTCAACTCAAGAAATATTGCTGAGAGACCTATATATTGCATTGTATACATCTTTACTGCATTTTGTAACCTTTAATCAGTTAATGAACAACACTAGAGCAAGATAAGATTTGTCACACACAAATGACTTAGTGGGCAAGCAGCATTCATATGAGTGTGGAGTTGCAGGATGTTTGAATGGCAAGCAGTGGTTGATGTAGAGGTGTATACCGTGCTATGCCATACTGCCACTTCTCCTACTGCCTTCATTGTAAAACTATCAAATTCTCTTCACTTTCATTCCCATTATAATTTTCATACCGCCACTTCTAAATTTCCTTACTGCCATTTCTAAATTCCCACTTCAACCACTGGTGCCAGGATAATTTACGCAGGTAAAAAAGTGCAAACTAGTGGCCATCTTCAGGATGGCCAAGCAGACAAACCAGACCAGACAGATCCAAGTTTCGTAACAGTAATATGGGTAGAATCAATGACTTAAATAAGTCAAATCATCTGAGAATATGCATAAATTCCACAATGATAGTGCAGTTTATATAGGTCAAGGTAGACTTAGATTTGATTTACTTTATGCACTTGCTAAAAAAAACATTTGGTTCCTCTGGATGGATAATGTATGAATAGGTTCAAATTACCCAGCAGTAAAGCAATCAGCATATCCACTGTTCATTCAGAGTTCTAGTTCAGGTGCAACTCTGACTCTTTCTGAAGAGGTGGAAACATATAAGTACAATATGGTGACTACAAATAATAAAATAGGCAAGTCCAGAGAGCTTTATGCAATTTATAATATAACATTTCTTTTTGGCACATATACCTTAGCTTAATACAAAGCCTTTTACATAGTTGTCTTACATAAAACTGTACAGTTGTTCTTATGTTTAATCTACACCTTGTGATTACTGTTGCACCAAAGTCACAGTAGAACAATTTTGAGTGAGCTTTGCATGTTGGAATAAAACCCTGATGCTACAATTTTGATTTAGTTTGTCAAAAGTCATCTGGCCCCATGGTGTTGCTCAGGCTCCTGGGAGTTTAAATAAAGGATAATGTTATTGCTTCTATTAAACTGATCTTGTCGATTGAGTGATTATCCTGATATTCTTCTGAGTTGACATGCAATATATTTGTATAATCATCTAAAAAAGAAATAAAATGATTTTTATATATGTCGAGAATATTTATATAGTTATATTTAAGCTCTACCTATTCAGCAGCAATGTTTGGTAGAGCCCATAATTATGAATTTTATTTTCCTGACTTGTATATATATCCTCTGAAATGTAGTTGTGCATATAACCTTAGTTATTTCTACTAAATCACAAATTGAAAATATATCTTTTCACCTCATTTTTCACATATTCTTCACTCCAATCTCCACTTTTTACACCTCACCAGAGTGTTGTCAGAAAATAATATGTTGTACCTACACAAAAATACATAATTGTAACATATATTATTTTTGTTTTCCATAAAGCATCTAACAATTCTGCAGCACAATACTAGTAATAACTATTTTACCCAGTTTGTTTATTAGTTTCCTGTGTTTGTCCCCAATAGTAAAGCGCTACGGAATATGTTGGCGCTATATAAATAAATTATGATGATGATGATGATATTATTCATTGATCAAAACTTCTGCTTGGATATCTGAATAATATACCCTAGCACTGAATATGTTTGCCCTGACATAAGATAAATTTAACAGGCGGGGGCAGAACAAGGTATTACCAGCCCTAAAGCAAAATATGGGACTATGCTGCTCTAGCCTCCAGGGCCCCCCACTCTCTGCTCTCGAAATGTCACACACATGAGCTGGACCAGCACATGCTCAGAAGAGGCCTCTGCTCTGCTCCCCTGTGGAGTCTGATTGAGAGCCTCAGAGCCTGGGGGGTTGACCCAACCTCACTTCACCTCTTGCCCCTTTGCGCCTGTACCCCCTGCACCTGCTACTGTTAACAGGAATTTTCAACTTCATTAGTCTTTAACTTTGGTTATACATTTTTAGTCACTTAATTCATTGTTCCTTGCTTTGGATATGATCAGAGTATATACAATGTAGGGAGTTTAGCTGATCTGTGTTATATTCAAGTGCAAAAATAGTTAATAGGTAATAGTAAATAAAATGCAGGGCATGGATAAACCAATCAATTAATACATGTTCATCTTTTAAAATGTATTGCAGTAAACCTAGTTTATAAAATCTCACAATAAACAAATATATAAAAAAAATCTATGTGGTTTGACTAACATACAAGTTAAAATGTAAAAACGATCAATCATATAACAAAAAAATTAATTAAACATAAATACAGATTCACAAAGTTCAAACTAGAAGCATATTAAATACTGATTCAGTGGATCCACTTGAAGTTTAAGGCCATTAAAACTGCCTGCTCTGTTTTATTCAAAAACGATCCCTTTTTTCTAGTGTGCTTTAGATTGTAAAGAGAACCTGACAACAGGTTTCCCACTGCCTTTTATTTTTAATTGTTAGTGTCTTGTGGTTCTTTTGTGACCCCATTCGCCTAGAGAGAGACCATTTAACACAATGCATTCTCTATGAGCTGTGCTCTCTTTAGGGTTACTTCTTCGATGCAGGAAAGCTATTAGGTGTAGTTGAAGCCAGACTGGAAGAGAACATAGTGTATGCTGACAGATCATCTCGGCTTGGGAGCACCAAGGAAGCCTCTTTACTTTGGCTTATTAGTTAGTACAAAATACACTAATAAATATAACGCCAATATAGAACCTGGTGACAAGTTACCCTTTAACCTGTGCTTAATTCAGTTTAAAGGCGTGAATTTGCTATACCCTATTAGTCTTTCACATTGTTAGAAAGATTAGCTCTATAAGTATTTATGAGCACATTTTGTGATATCTGCACTAAAAAGTATTATTATGTTTATTCTGTGTTTTTTGGTTGCTTACAAGCTTCAGGCTTCTGTGGAACCCTCGATACATCTTACACAATATGTTTATACATACGCATGTTTATATGTTAACATAATATATGTTGATATATTAGTTGTTTCTTACTGTCGAATGTAGCATGAAACCAGGAGAGACATTTTCATCAGTGTATTGTTTTTCTCCTAGGGGTTAAGAAGAAAGAAGATGGATCATTTATTTTCCAGCTTAGCGACACTAATGTCCAATCTTCTAAGAAGTATAGTAGAGGCCTCTATCACTGACCTAGTGGTAATGATTGAAACCTATAGGGAAGGGAATCAGTATGAAGGAAATTATCCATCTGACAATCTTTGGCTCCCAGTGAAACCTCATCTTATTTTACTGTTTATGGTATGTTTGTTTATAACCATGTTTACCATATTGCACATCACTTACGACTTTCCTTTTCATGATAATCCAGTAAAATATTATTTATTGCCAAGCAGTCATAGTATTTGTTGCATTTCCACTATATGTGCACAAAGAACTATATAGTTTTCTGTATATATGCAATTCAAATTCAAAAATGAATGTTCTGGTTGAAAAAAAATAATACACATAGCTATAGAGAGGTGAAGGTGGATTATATCCCTAATCGTAAATGGTTTAATAAATGATCACAACGTTCTTCCCTTCCCTAGCCAAGATTCGGTATGGCTGGATTATTGTGTGCTTTAGAAACATAACCTTCCCCTTATATCAATCATTGGTTTTCTTTGATAGCTGCAAGTATGATTTTCAAAAGTGCCTACAATGACAGTTTAATGATATGAGAATTTATTTCTTTTTGTATGTTTTGAACACTTGGTGCATGTCTGACACATGGAAGCTGTGACAATGCTCTTTGTTTTCATCTGATAATGGCACTTAGTCTGCAAGTGTGGTAAAAAAAAATCCATTTGATGGCTTGATTTAGAAATTGTTGTTTTCACACAAAGCATAAATATGTATGTTGATGGTTTCCTGAGACTCTAACCTCTGTCATTCTTGGCAAAATCCTGGCACTTCATCTGTGCTAGAAATCAAGCCCATTTGCAGAGCCATAAATACAGATGGCTCTGAAGCATCCTTATGTAAATTGAACAGGAGAAATACACCATAGTGCATGCAACTATTTGGCAAACACTGATTTGTTTATTATGTATGCTGTGTTTTTCTTCAGTAAAAAGAAAAATGACCAACTTGTGTGCAAGACCAGACTTATTAAACGGTCATCAACACGGTTTTAGCATATAGTGTCCTTGGAGAAGACAAAAAGGATATCTTAACTGTGCCCTCCTACATGTGTCATTCAATTTTGAAAGTACTGGTTACAAACGAGCTCCAAAATGTAAACTGCTGTGAGTGAGTTCTCTTTAGCGCGCTGCAGAATTTGTGGCACTATATAAATAGCTGCTGATGATAAAAGGTAGACATCAGTCTGTTAATATGAAAATGCATTGTTCTATTTACCTGGTTTGTGCCATTCACCTGATCCGCTGGGGTGCCTGAAGATTTCAATGGTCAGTCCTGCATTTTTGGGGTGATGTCAGTGCACTTTTCATGTCATGTGTACTTCCCTGTGCATAATGAATGAGAATTACAGTGAGAATTCATTGATAACACCTCCACCTATCTGCATAAGATATGCAGTAACAGAACAAGGTTGAGTGGCTGAAGGTTACGAGGCCCTGCTAGGTTGTGCAGAAGTTGCAGCCCTGAAGAGTAAATTTCAACAGGAAACACTGATTTGTTCAATATTAAACCCACTGGGCAGTATTGGATCATGTGACACAATGCATAGCTTGTAAGTGCCCCATGTTCTTATGCAAATATTTTATTAACTTAATACACAAAAGACATATTTATTTATGTTATACAAACTTAGTCCTTGAGATAGAGTACTTAAACATGTTTTTCAAGAGTGACTTACAATAGACAGAAAGAAAGTATAGTATGAAAGAAACAAGTGAAGAATTTCTTAGTTGAGCTTGGGAATACTATATATATTATGCTATTTTGTCCTTCTTACATTGTGATGAAGTGGATTAGTCACGTGTTATGCTTGGAAATGAAGTGTATTGTATCATACTAATATACGTTTTTAATATTATTATTTTTTTGCATCTAGTCTATAACCCCCTTATAATGTACCATTCTGCACTTTATATAAAGTTTTTAGGGCATTATTGGACAACAATTATTTCTTAACTTTTAATTTCTCTCTGCATAGGTATGCAGAGAGAAATTTCAGGGCCACAGCAGTGTTTTATTTTTTTTCATAGTTATGCACGCTTCAGTTTAGTCGTTAGGCATGTTTTTGTTCCCTGATTATTCTTTACAGTAATTGTTTTTATATGATTTTGAGAGCATATTCAGTCATAAAACATACTATAGTATGGAATATAATAATGAATATGATAATTAAAAAAAGAAAATGGAACAAACAGTGGCAGACGAAAAACGCAGGGTAATTAAGCCAAAAGAATAGTTTTCAACGTAAGAAATAAAGGGCAAAATGATTAATCAGATACTTGCCTAAATGACACATTGGGAGAATTTGTAATAGCCGCCCATTATATTAAATTCACTACTGGGAAGTATGTAATATTGCATTCAAAATGTTAACTGTGGGAGTGTGCCCGGACTTAAATGCTGTTTTAGTGGCAATGGAAATAAAGTTAATTAGTTTAGGCTTAATATCCAGGTGTATGAAATCATCCCAGTGACTTTTCCTTAATGTAAACTATAGTTTAAATTAGTTGAAAGATGCAAAGTCAAAATTTGGAAAGCTTAGGACCAGACCACAATATATTTAACATATAGCCTATTATTCTACAATGACAGATGCTTATTTTCTCTCGATACTCTCTCTCTCTTTTGCTTATGGGTGACCTCATCTTTTGTGTATCTAGCTAGCGAACGTAAAATAATGAAGGTTTTACATACATAACAAACTGTGTTTTTGTTTTTCTGGGTTTCTCTATTATTAAAATTTCTTTTGGCTATCATTAATTTTACCATATCCTTCCACATCTTAACTAGTAACCAGTAAGACAAGTTAAGGTCTTGTTTAATTAGTTTTGCTGTGTGTAATTTCAACTTTTAGACTTGCGAGTAGAATACACACCGCATCTGTCAATTAGTAGGCTTTTTGTCTAGCTAAAGCCATAAAGATTATGTAAAGCCTCATTCCTTAGGTGATCCTTAGACTGTCACTTTATGACAAGTGCAAATTAAAGGAAAAATTGACTTTCCCATTGTAATGGAGGTTTCTTCCCAAATCTTAATGAGTGGATTACTTGACATGGGCTAGTTTTTCAGGTTCTATAGTCTGCTCAGAAACATATGCTTCTGTATGAGAATACAGTCTAACGACTCTTGACAATTAAACTCTGTGAAAACGGTAGAAAATAGTTGCTTTATTTTGCTATATAAATTATTATGTAATTGACAAATCAAAGTATCTAAAATTCTTTTCGTGGACTATAGAAGGTGAAGGTTACTTAAGGATTGCCCTATTCTTATATTCAACAAATAAATACATAAACTATCATAGCAATTAAAATTGGATTTTTTAATGAAACACTAGACCATTGTTGACCTATTTGACAATAGAAAATGTAATGTATTATTACTATCAGTTGCTATGAATTTATTAAAGCTGTGTGTGCATGGTGACAGTATGCATTGATAGTGTGTATTATCTGCTTCTATAGAACGTGAAATGGCTTCTGCTCTGCACAAAGCCAATACAATTGTAAACATATAACTTATTTAAATAGTCATTGTTAGGATGTAAAATAAAGATTAACAATAGTGTGTTTTCCTCCCACAGAAACCTTTCTTAAAAGAATCGGATGTCAGCTTTAATCCATCTGTTGAAGAGATTGTCTGTTGCTTTGACAATGTAGTGGAAACTTTAGTTATCAGTGTCCAGCAGATGCCAAGGATTGAGAATTTTCTTTTCCAGGTAATTTGTCACAAATCCATTCTATTCATCTTTCCCAATCAATTATCCATAATGAAAAGAGAGAGCGAGACATAGTTCTTGTAACCTTAGTAAAATCACATTAATGGTAACACAAGTATGCATGGAGATTGGAAGAAAACTCATTTTCTTCGAGTTGGAATAGCTAGGACACATTCATACACACAGTTTTGGGGATTTTTTGTAAGGTCTTTCAGAAGCCAACAGCATCGAAAAATAACCTCTACATCATTACCAAAATAAAAGTATATGACAGCGTTTAAAGCATAATAGTGTTGCATAAGACTGATGCTCAGATACAAACAAGGTCGGCAAATATGCTTTACGGTCTTAAGCACCTAATCATAAAATATTGTTGCAGTTAATTTGTCCATATTAGACTAAGAAAACATAAGGGGAAAATTATGTAAAGCTTTAAGGGTTTCAGCAAGGCTCAGAAGGGCAATATTTTCCAGAGTAAATTAAATTCCAGAGCACAGTCATGCAAGAACCAATGAGAGAATGCTCAGAAGAAGTGGGAAAATCAGATGCTGGAAACAAACTTCCATTATGATATAGTCTGAAGACAATAGTAAAGTAATCATGTTTGTCTCATTCTGTGACCATTAATAAGTGAAATAGGCAGACTGCATCTACCACATGGTATTCTTCTATTGGAGGAAAGGTTCATTTATCGTTTAAAACGACCATGAAATGTTTTGCCAACTCATTACCTCCCATGTGTCACAGTTTTCTTGGGACCTAATTATTTGTTGTACATGTGGAACTTAGAATTATTATATTTCCTAAAATCTGTCAACTAATGATTCATGACTAGCAATATTACTGTTAATAGGATCTTAATGGTGTTTAATTGATTTGTCACCCAAAAAAGGAAAGGGATGGTTCAAATGTACCGAACCAACTTCATGTCACATTGCTGTTCTGATCTTTTATTCAGAAAATAATGGGCCCACCAACAAGGACACATATAACATGCTATATCATTTTAATTTTAAAAGCTGAATTTTCAGCAAACATGCTGTCTATTTTTATTTGAAGGTCTAATTTTGATCAGACTGTTGATTCTCTTCTCTATGTATTTGGCACATCCTTATACTATGGCTTGTTACTTTATTGCCTGAATTACTCCAGACATAGGCTGAATCACATAGTCTAGCTTGATTTCACAGCAGCTATGTTTGAAGTGTGTTTGATTGTAATGGGTCGCCTAGAGTAGTTACAGTAACCTATAATCAAGTTTTCTAGTATTAAGGTAAGACACACATATTTCTCATATAATAGCATTAAAAAGTAGTTTTATAACTCCACGCTGTTTAATGAATACCTTAATTATGCTCCGCATAGTGAGCTTTTTAGAAACTATTGCTATGATAATGGTTACAGTCTTGTTCAAGGTGCTAAACTATTTTGTAACTTTGTAATAATATCATGGAAATGTTAAGTCTAATCGGGCCCAATGAGAGAGGAAGGATAGCAGGGACTGAAGCCTCAGAGCCGGGGTCACTGGAAGGCCATGGCGTTGTCAAACTAGTCAGTAGATCCATTTGTGCCATTCAGGTGTACGCTTCCAAGCTGTCTAGCGCACTAGGACATGGGGTGAGCTGTGTTTTGGATGACTTCCTCTGACACGTACAGTACCCTAGAATTATGTCACTGACCAGCCTCCATCTGGACGTGAATGATTTGTGCTTTATTGCACGTATTTAATAGGACTTGGTCATTCTGGAGAAAGCTTGGGACGGTTTTAGTGGCGCAAAGCCAAGCCCAACAAACAAGTCAGTAGACTATACTCCAGTTAACAACAATGTGCACCCCATACCCTGAAGTGACAGATGATTAGGCGGGGCCCAGAAACACCTCTCTACGGCCATGGGTCTAGTCCATTATTTTATGTTTCCCATCTATCATCTATGTGCAACAAAATACAAGTGTGTTCCCTCCAGCCAAATACTCATTTAAATGTACCATAATGCTGATTTATATAAATTATATAGTACGATGGATGTACATTTAATACATGTAGGAGTTTCAACTTATATTTCTTGCACTAGATGATATTTTCTGTTATTGTTTTTTTATTATTATTATTAGTTTAAGGAAAGAATGATAACCACTGCATTGTATATTTACACATTTTATTTGTTTACAAGGCAAGTAATGCTGCTACATTGAATATGCTGAAATTCATAGTAACAAGTGAATGAATAATTCTTAAACAGTCTCTGGTGAGCAAGCTAGTGCCTGCTCATTACAGATTCCAAAGGTAAACAATGGAGGTACTTGTATCTGCAGGCTGTAGATAATCTGAAAATCAAATACATCGGTTCAGTACAAATCCATGAAGAGATTGTCCTGTCAGCCAAGGCGAGAATAAAGGCTGTGATTGAAAACAACATGCATGGTCCAAACAGGTTAGTACCATTTCCAAGCTCCTACTTACTGTGAAGCAACTGTTACTAAATTAAACAATTCTAAGCAACAGACGCCGAGATGTAATAGTTCATGAAATTCAAATCTGTTTGTTATCTCATCTACTGCAGTGAACGTTTGAACCAGTTGCAGCATCAATTTCTAATCCACATCTATTTTTGTTTTTATGAGTTTTCTAGTACTATTGTACTATGTATGTTGAAATTTATATCATATAAGGAAACTCATTTTTTGTACATTATCTTCTTATTTAACATTGTTTGAACTATAACTGGTTGCATTATAATGTTTATTGAAATGCAGATGTCTAAATAAATGTATGGCTGTCTTGATAAAATAAAATTTCCCAATAGCTGTAATTTTTTTTAAAAGAATCTATGCTGAATTCAGCTATTTAGTCCATTAGTATGATCTATTTTTCGAGGTAAGTTTCCTATACATTTCACTATTGAGTAGCAGGTGTATGATTCCTAAGTGTCTTTACGAGTGGCACAGCAGGGCCTCACAGCCATGCATTCACAAGAGACAGCTCATCTGTTTAATCCTTATGTTTTAGTCAACCTTCCTTATTATGCAGACAGGGCTCCTGATGCTCAGCTGGATTTTGACTCTCAGAATGAATTGATGGGATGCTTTGATCTTGGCTGTGTATTGCATCTGTTTCATCTTTCATCTTAACACATCATCTTGCCAACCCCAACTATTGCTCCTTTTCAGAAAAATCTATCAATATTGCTTTGTTCTCCTCTTTGACAGTCCCTAACTGGACAGTAAACATCATCGGCACAAATATAGCATTGGTAAATAAAATTGGGAATACTTGTATTTAAAAATTGTCTAATTGTAAGTTATTAATTATGGGGTTTTTTTTGTCATGATTTAACGATTTAAATGTTTATAATGAGATAGAAATAATAACAATGCAAAAAGAATGATTTTGCATAGTATTGTGTATAAAATATAGATAATGACAAAAATGTGCTCAAAGATGCTTTTGGGCTTGGAAAATATCAGAAGCCATAAAATATTATGCCCACAGAGGATAACTAAATCTAGTGATATAAGAGCAATAGAAATGAATGGCATCTGACTCTCAAAGTCAAACATCATGCATTACACCTTCAAGAGAATTAATTCCTGACCAAGGAATACTAGCCCTTAAGTGCTTTTATTTTGACAATCTACAAATAGTGATAAGATTTATGAATCAGATTGTCACATAGTCATTGTTTTAAGTTAGTAACATCTTCGGGGCAAGGGATAATTTTAAATGAGAAGATCATCACGATAATCTGAGTTTTGTTTTATCTCCAACTGGCAGCCGTTATTATTGGTTACAATACAATTACAACTTTATTAGTTTCCCAAGGAAAGAGATGAGCAATGATAGCGTTGATGTGTTTTGACACTGTTCTGGGGCTTTTTTTGTAATCTCTTTAAATTCTAAATAAAATAAGGTATGTTAAGTTGTTTTCCACATTGTTTAATGGAGCTGGATCTTACTTTGCTACTTTATGCATCCTAGTGTAGCATTTTATAGCGCAAATGTGGCAGAATTATAGAATGACTGGTGAACTTCTGTACATGGCAAGTACTTCTGTTGTTTCTTTTGGCAACTGTTATTTTTTAAAACATTAAATATTTGACTTATGGAGTAAATGGGAGACTAAAATTTGCTTACTATTATAAACAACAGAACTGTAAAACTATAGCTGGGATACAAGGGATTTGCAATATTCAGAAGTTATGTACGAGTAATGTTAACATCTTAGCTTGGCACCAAGTACAGTAAAGCTGGGGCTTCCACACAGGTGATTCTATGGACTCAGAATAGCTGTAGTGATATTATGTGAGACATTCAGTTACAGATATTTTGTCCTTTATACTTCAATTAATATTTTGACTTTATAGGGGGGAATTAATTTGGCCGCGATACTGTTAAAAGTCACGCGGCCTCCGCATTATTACCGTTATTATGGTAGTTTTAATGCTGGCTCAGGGAGCTGCGAGCAGAAAGCCGGGTTAATATTACTGTAATAACGGTAATATCTTTAGCGAGGCGGTACTTCGGGGGGAATTGAATTCCCCCCTAAGTGACCATGAGGTTCCTTCCACTAGTGGCTTTTTCTGGGGATGCAGAAAAAAATCCAGTTGTTCCATATGATAAAACAACACTGTCCTTATGAGAGACTAAAACGTTTGATTGTCTTTGCATATTAGGGACAGTGGACAACTTTTGTATAATCACGTGTTAATTTTTCATCAAGCACATCACTTTCAAAATAATCTCTAGCTATCACTAAAAGCAATGTGGATGATTGATCCGCATGTTACACTTGAGCCTAAGCATATTGAAATTTGATTTACCTAATGGGTGAGTCACAGCCGCAAGCATTGACTTTAAATCTTGTTGGTGTTCCATACAGAAATTCGATTTCGTTGTCAAGTTTTATTGGTGGTTCTAGAATTTCCAAATGTTTTTTATTGTATTTTTCATGTTATATCAATATCAAGTATTTTTCTGTAACATCTCCCAAAATTCTTGAACAAAAAACTAGACTATTCCCCAGTGCTCACTGTTATGTTCCAATTTGACGTTGCTGATCTAATAGGTTAAACCCATTTTACTTATGGAAAACCAGGACTAGCTCATGGAAAGTGGATAGATATAAGAGTATGTTATATGAAAGCAAACACTTTCATGTACTTTGTCTATAAATTAAAGAGTAGAATTAGCAAATGAGTTTATGGCCATAGCCACAGCCCAGGTCAATGTATTCTTACGCCTATAATCATGTTCCTTATATGTCATGCTTTCACTCTAGCTGTAGTAAGCCATGATATCCGCCATTTGGTTAGCAGAATGTTTGCGAATATCAAGTGATTTATAAAGGAGCAATCTATATTTTTAAAGACACAATGCACTAATCTTCTTGGTAAAGTAAAGGTCAAGCACAATCCAAGTACCAGAAAAAGCATTGGTTCCATTGACTTTCATGTTATATGTGCTAGTTTTGAATTGTAACAAATAGCCTACATGTGTATGATGATTCAGATATTATTATTTTGGTTGTGTTAATAATTATTTTATTTCAAGTGTTCTTTATTCACTGTACTATTAATTACTTAGCAAAGGAGTTTTATTTTTGCGCTTTAGATACGCCATGGTGTACAGACCATTTCTTCATCTGCTCTCAGCTCTTACTGAAAGGCAGCTTGAAACACTGGTACAAAAAGACCTTGGTCTTAAAGTCTATGCCAGAGAACTTGACAATAAGAAGAAAATGGCATTAGATGTTGCTCTGTTGCCGGTATATGTGCCCATGAACATGATGCTGATGGATTGCTCTGAGGTCAATCAGGTACGTTATTAAATTATTGATACACATTCTTTGTAGTTTTGTCGATTTATGATACTACAATATAGAGTCACATTGCTATTAATATGTACAAAGTTATCCTTAATGCTTTAACTATGCTGTGCTCACTATTAAATACATAATTCCCTTATTAAAAACAAAAAATCAGCAAATGAATAAATAATGAAATATTCCTGCTTCAGATGGTGACTATAGGGAAAAATATATCTGGACATTTAGTGCAGTCCTGTACTCATGACACTTTCATGAGCAGCCCAATAGTTACAGGGCTCTTGAGGTTAAACTTCAGTAAACTATTAAAAACCATTAAATCTTTTTACTCCTATCTTTCTTAATACATAGATCTCTATAAGGGGTATGGACATTTTTGGAGAAAGGAAGATATTGCAAGTGACAAGTTTTAGCTGTTAAACTTTAGGTTTGTTTAAATAATAACCCTTTAGATTAAGGGTCTATTAATAATGCCACAATATGTTTAAATGAAGGCCTCATGGCATTTCTCCTTCAAGTAAAGCATTTTTCTAGTCTAGTTGAAAATAGTAGAGCTTCTTAGTATTTTAATGAAGGCTTGGATTTAATCTTGGCAAAAATGTAATAATGAAATTTCTAAGTCTTTACATCATATCTTAGTTATTGGCTGACCAATATGTATTTTCAGAACTGTGCTACAAAATGAATATTGCTAATGATAATATTATTAATCAAAATAATTAAATATATTTACCTAATATCTCCACTGGGATCTAAAGAGTGACCTGAGATTGATTGCTGCATACATATAGTATATAATAAATGTATAGGATAAAATAAGCTGAAATAAATAATAATTGCTGTGGTTTTGGTGTAATATCAGACATGCGTTGTATACTATGTGATAAAATTAACTTTTCGTTGTTCTAGCTCTAGATACATTGGCACTTACTGTTGTAAAAGATATATTAATAAAGATGTACAGTGTGTTGTTATAGGAAAGAGAGATGGATTTACTTATTGGGGACTAGTCTGTAATTAGCAGCAACAAACTTCTAAGCTACTGAACCTTTAGTAACTGAGAGTATTTACAATGTTGGCTATTCTCTTAAAAATGATATCTGCATAGTACATAGTCTGTTGCATCATATCAAACATTCCCCAAGTGCTTATCTGTTATAAGATATTGTCTCAATGCTGAATGCTTGGATGCAATACATTTTATTGATACATGGTTACACTGTTTATACATTGAGTATTGTAATTTAGTAGACCACAATTTGGCTATGCTATAAAGTGACTGAATTATTTTGTAAAAGTACTGCTGGAAGTTAGACACTTGTTTAATGTTGCTTGATGCAAGGATTTTTACATCCCTCTCAAATCTGGTTTCGTAAATGTGAAACATTCAGATGCTTAAAAGGCTCTGAAATTTAACGATGTCCAATAATCCAGCACATGCGTTAGATTCTTGACGGCTACAGAATAATAAATTATGTCTGTCTCTGTTGCACTGAACAATAGGGGAGTGGACCAAGGTAAAGGATCTGATAGTCAGTGATTCACTAGTCTCCTAGATATATTTTATGACATTCTTTTATGGGTTTTATGTCACAGACAACCTCATAACAGAAACAATTCTGTTTTCAATTTCATTTTATTAACCATTTTCAATTTCAAAATTCCTATTAAAATGTCACTTGAACCTGTAAACTGAAAACAAAGTCACTATTTACCCATGAGTTTTGCTTTAACAATGCCATGCAGGGCACAGCATAGAGTGAAACACACATCACAATTAGAGGAAATAGGTCTATATCTATAACAGTCTCAGCTACCTGATTGTAATGCAGTGCTGTGTGCTAATATGCATCATTAGTGTACCACACAGAATAATATAATGACTGCTTAGTATATTTCCGTCATTGTGAACACTCACATTATTGTTATAATGGCATTGTTAAATCATCTTAATGGGAAAAAAAAGCTGTTTAAAAAAATTGTCACTCCCTATAGAAGGGTAAACCTAGAGAAGACTTGAAAACCAACTAACAGGTTCTCTGGGCCTAATTAGGACTAATGTACTGGAAAAAGAGATCTCTTGAGTGCTAGTGCGATAAAATTGCATATAGTTGTTTGTCCCTGGAACGGTAAGCTTATTTTTAAACAATGGCTTTTGTGCATATGTTATGCACAGACACAATTTTGTAACCTCTTATTTATCGTATAGGTGAGAAAGGGATATGCAGACTCTGCAGTGTAACATGTGTACAAGGGAGGAAACCTAAGGCCTCAGTAATTGCTCCTGATATAGGGATGTGCCCAAATCAATCTTGTCACTCCTCAGAAAGCAATGAAAGATAAGTACTATTCACCTGATTGCCTCCTTGCTCCGAGACAGCTGGTGTGACGCTTGTCTTCCTGATAGCCAAGAGTCTCAGATCTAACACAGGGATAAAGAGGAGCTGGGAGCTCGCTGAATCTAATTTTGACAGTCGATGGCTGTGTAGAGGGTCAGGAGGGATATAATCTGTGACACGTAGGAGAAAGGAACAAAATTTATCTATGATTAGATGTCGCGTTGTCTGACTCTCTTACAGCGGATGATTGATCATACCCGCCAGCTGACTAATATAATAATTAACAAAGTTGCTGCTACGTCTCAGAAGTTTAATCGAAAAATTTGCCAGCAGTATGATGGTATTGTCACAAAAATCACTGCCATTGCTGCATCAACGTCTGCCCTTGTGGAGCTTCAAAATTACATAGACAAGCTGAGGAGTGTGGAGCTTCTGCAGATTAAGGTGAGTGCTATCAGAATTTTTGGGGGGTGCATCACAAAGCCAATGATTTTATTGCGTGATTTTTCAGAACTCAATGTTTATATCAACTTTTCTGTTTTCAGTATAATACTACCAATCTCATTATTGCCTAAAAACATGAATATATGTCAGTCCTGTGCCTTAGCGTTGAAAGAAGTTGTAATAATACTTTGAATCGACCTCTTTTAAATTCAGTGTAATATGCTTCCCCAATTAGTTTTGGTGGCAAAAATATTTTGCGTCCCTTTTTATTTTCAGTGCATTGCATTTGCTTATTTTCCTCTGTGTTCAGCCAGGCAGCTCTTCTTCAGATGATGTTGTGAAAATGCCAGAATGACACATGGTTAATGAGCATCCGTGGTGACAGTGACTGAGAGAAGGCTCGCAGCATATATTAATAGTAATACAACTTGTAGGAAGTTGAAGGGTAAAAGCGTACTTTATATATTGTCACATTTCCAGCTTAGCAGCTGATAAGTCAATTTGGATTATAAATAGCATTCTATGTGGAGGTGATCCCACTATCTCTGAGGTTATCAAGCCCATTATGGTAAGATTTAAAGTGTTCATTTATCTTGTGCTTCTTCTAATTTATCTTCTTGTATAGTGGCAGCCTTTAGCCATGTTTAGAGAATACCTGTCAGATTTTTTTTTCCACATTCCATGTTCTATTGTTGAATTGTGCTCCCATTGTGTTTCTGCAATAAGTGGGAAATGTTGATGTGTGCTGTCACAATACTTTGTGCTTTTTTAGTAGGGCCATTAGTGGGACTTTTACTGTGTTTTAAACATTAAGCATGCAGGCAGACCTTTAATGAGACTGCTCACCTCTGTCCTCTGTGCTGGTGTATTCAATGCAAATGCAGGTCCATTTCTTTCAATTCTTAGGAAAAACTGTCAGTGGCAGCAGCAAACCTGCTTTTCTTAATGGACTATGCATCCTTATCAAAGGAGGACATTATTCTAAACGGAAACACGTTTTCTTGGCCTCAGAGAATCATTCCCATCATTAGTAGCAGGTAATGAATACTAGACAAACGGATTTTTTTTCATATACTTAGTGTCACATAGAATGTAATAAGTGCTGCTTATGCTGCATATAAATAAGAAGTGGATTGATGATGTCACCACAGCTTACACAGAAGATTAGTCTGCTAGAAAATGTCACTGTTGTTTTAGCCTAAATCCAGTAATGTTTAATATAATTGAGATTTAGCCCATTGTCATATGTTAGCTGGGTGATGAAAAGAGTAGAAGGATTAGAGGCAAGTTAAGCCAGTGTCACAGCTGAAGTACAATATTTTTGAAACAGGATTTTCCTCCTGGAATTGTTGAAATGACCTCTATAATTTCAGTGGAATTAATAATTTTAGTGAAATTATAATTGTGGATGGAGATGGGGCATTAGCAATGCATAGTGCAAGTGCTGCCCACGTTTTTCTGTTTTGCATATGAAATGGGTAATAATATATATCCTGCAGGGCATGGGAGCTCTAGCAGTTTTAGGGAAAATTAAATTTGATTGACCTTATTTAGGGTGATTAACCTCTTTGAAATTAAAAGCTGGTTCTAAATTATTCTGCGCAATTTAAATGTGAACACAAAAAAAAAGTAGCATACCGGTGGAGAATATAAAAAGATTCCATTTCTTCTCCCCTCCTTTTCTCCTGTGCCTTGCAATCACTTTGTCAGTGAGACACGATTGCAGAGGGAGCATGATGGGGCTCTGGCAAAGCTTGCTCAGTGGCAGAAGGATTTCACAAAGCGCTTGGCTGATGTGGTCATTGAGGTGAAAGACTTTCAGAAGAAAGAGCGGATGAGTGAAGCCAGTGCATACGTACAGAGACTCAGCACCATCAGCAACAAAATACAGCAGTTTATGAAGGAGGTATGTTGTGTTTAATAATAATACTATTCTGTAGTGCTACTATAGTCTAATACTGAATTATAATGAAAAATAACAATGTAGTATTTTTTGTCTTTGGCTGATTTCAAAATGCTATTGTATGCTGACATTCATTTATAATCCTAGTGTGCATTTTCACTTTATTATTTTCAGTTTATTTTTTACCATTTTGCATTTTTTAGCAGTTTAAAGCATTAAATTATACAAGACAGGTAGTAGTGACAGATATACAATGTATTTTGAAACAAGTAGAGCTTTTATTCTGATGCATCACTTTGTAATTAGGCTGACTTGTATTCCCGAAAATAAGATATGTATACATACAGTTGTTTGTTACATGATAAATACTTATCATTATAGCTGTTTTAATGCTATTATATAGTGTAGTGCAGTTTTGTCAGCTGTGTCTCTATGCTTTGTCTTTGGAACCATCTAGTCTAGCTGTGTCCAGGTAGCTCCCTTGTGCTTCTAACCATTACAAAGGCAGTTAAAGGGAAGAAGACATTCACTGTGTTTGGAATTGCAGCATGAGAGACAGTCCCAGTACAGATAATATTGTGCGTAAAGTAACATCTAGAAGCCCAGTTTGTCTGCAAAAATATTAACATTACAAGATTTATTGGGTATAGTGTACCTTCCCTTTGAAGGAACAGTACCTGTTTTTGGACCCAAAACCACTTACCCCTGTTCTTCAATATTATCCCTATTTTGAGGTTTGATAAATAGATCTATATGCATATGCAACTCCACTAGCTTCCAAAAGTTTCGCTTTGGCTCCTAAATGTATCAAGTAATTTACATTTTATGTTATGTTTTAGTGATTTGTGTCAGTTTGTATAATTGTGTATAATAAGTTGCATTAGATGTCAATATTTATGCAAAAATCTGCATAGGCGCATGGATGTATCTCTGACCCAATGACGCATGATTTGTCAAGCAACTACTTTTTTTATCTTATTGCGGAACTGCTGTTATCGTACACCTTCACAGTATGCATTGGCCAGGTGCTGTCTCCTGTATTCTAGCAATTTGCAGTAAGTAGATTGCAATATAGAATTAGCTAGTTATAAGGCACCAATGGACTGCTTTATTTCTATGCAATTATCTTAGTCTAATTATAAAATAGCACAGTGTGTATACACATTGTATATATTCACGAAGCAAATCCTCATATTTGTAAACTGCCACTATGTTATCTGGCTCCCATTTCTGTTATAACTGCAGTTCTAGTGGCTACATGCTTCAGTAATGCATAGAATATAAGGAAAAAAGTATAACTGTTATAACTTAGAGCAGTATATAAATCCATGCTAATGTGTACCTGTGTGATTAATGAATAAAATGTGCCACTTTAAAGTGTTACTCTTGTATTTGTATCTGCTATAGTTTCCACAGTCCTTCAGTAGGAAGACTCAAGGTATGACTAGCCTTGTCTTCTATACCTGTATCTTACAGGCCAGTCACATGACTGTTACGCTGTATAAGCAAAAACACGTCACTGTGTTCTTAAAGATAGCTCTACGTTTTACTCATGCCAGCAGGTCTGAACTATGAATAAAGTATTTTTATTTCACCATTGCATTGTTTCAGAAGACGCTCATTAACAAAGAGGAGGAACTTCTGGAAATTGAACAGATAAGCACATTTGATCAAATATCAGAGATCTGTCAATTAAAGGAACCTTATGAGAAACTATGGACCACCGCTGTGCACTTCACTACCTGCTACGACAAATGGATGAATGGTCCATTTCTAAAGGTCAATGCAGAAGAAGTGGAGGAGGAGGTAAGGAGCAACTAATTTTATTTTATTGTAGATACTGGGTTGGTGGCTTGGGTTATGACAAGTTTTTGGACTATTTTCTTGCCAGGCACAGAATAAAACATTATATTTTATGATATATTTAAGTTTGCATTGAAGTAGAAAGGAACACCTTTTGGAATAGGAATCTGAAAGGGAACTATCCATTCCCCGAAGAAAGAATGATATGTTGTTTTGCAGTAAAATCAATTTAAATTTAAATTGTATTGGTCTAATATGACATGAATTACCCTGAGCTTGGCAATATGATAGATGAGCTCTATACAATTGTAAAAAATCAATAACTGCTTTCTGAAAAATGTTTGTCATCAGGTACAGAATTTATGGAAGACTAGTTACAAACTGACAAAAGCATTTTATCACCCGAAGTTACATGGACCTCTTAAAGTCGCTACTACTATAAAGACCAAGCTTGAGAAGTTTAAGATCAACATGCCTCTTGTTACAGCTTTGTGTACACCAGGGATCAAGCCAAGACACTGGAACCTAATGAGCAAAAAGGTGATAGAACAATTTGTCAGCTTATTATTGTGACAAGTATGTATTGTGCCATTTATTTTCATTGTAAGCAGCAGAATATCACTATAGACATTTTTTTGTGTACAAGCAAGTGTGCCAGGGTAGTTCTAGTTATGCATTGTAGAGTAATGTAGCTAATCCGAATTCTAAAGCAATTAAAATTGTCTGTTAAATGTGTTATAAATATGTTTTAAAACTCAGCACTGCATATATGAGGACTGATCTGAGTTCAGGTGTGTACAACACTCTTTAGAATGGCAAGAATAATATGTATGTGTTATGGCTTATTGCAGTAAAGTGGAATTAAGCGATCTTATATGGCTAACTACATTATGTGTTAGGCAGTTCCACATCCAGATTGGCCTGGTAATACTGCTCCTGACGTCTAAATGTAAATCATTTCTAATTACTAGTAAAAACATTTCTGGAAAAAGCAAGCATGTTTCTTGCTAATATAGAGCAATTAAATACTCAGCTTCAATTTGTCAATTTTGTTCACACACATTACTCACATACATTCCTTCTTTTCTCTCCTCCTGATGTCTTGTTGAATAAAATAGGCTTTCTTTTGCAGATACTACCAAAGATTCCAGCTCCCCCCCAAATTACAGAATTTTGCATAAATGGGCCTAATTACCTGAATTCAGTTTTGATTAGCAATGTTAATTGATGCAGCTGTGGATGCTATCTGTTTACCTAAATTACCATGTGCAAACAGCAATATGTCTGAAAGTGAATATGCTAAACTGAAAATACTAATTAGCGATGGCAGATTGTTATTCAAGTCCCATCTTTAAGCTTTTTAATGAAAGCTCAGATGTCTGTGTTTTATGATATGCAGACATAAATTTATATATTACATATGATTCTAAATGTAATTCTTGGGAACAGATGGGTTATTTGCTGGGGCTCCTCCGCCTTGTTTACGGTGTGACTCTGGATATTTTCTATGTTTATATGTATCCATTAATAAAAAAAATAATATAAGCATGTTCAAGGTACTTTAAATAGTGTAACTTGCTATGGGTTGCAAGTCTGCATACTGCTTCTGACATAAGCCAATTTAGGAACGTTTTAAAAGCTGATGATATTCATATTTTATACGACTTTAACCCACAATGAGGAAAGCTTGTATCTCAATACCAATGAGAACGATGAGAGTTTCTTATTACAGTACATTATAATGAAGTCCCATGAGCTTGGGTCCCCCTTCATTTACTCCCGCTATTACTGACACTCACTAACCACTTTAACATCACACACATCACTCCTACTTTGTCCACAGTTCTTTCACCTATGTTGCATGGCTTTCTTGAGACTGCTCAAATCTGCACCCTTCTCCCTTACCTCTTGGCATTCCCCTTATTCTCTTGACTGCCTTTATGCCTATCCTTCCTAGTACCCAACTGTAATTTCAAAGAGAGGAAATGAAGAAAGTAGTCCCACATAGCAAACAGGATTCACAGCTGGGCCTCCACTGCTCTTGGGCCCAGTACCAGATCTTACCATATCTACACATATTGCTACAGCACATAATTTTATCATGTTGTTATGCCATAAAAATATGTGACAGATGGTCTTCTAGCGCTTACAAGATGGGCTATTGGTTGCAAACAACTAGTTGCATGAAATATTATTACAGACATATTCCATTGCACTAGCAGATGCTAGAAATTGGATAAATTGTTACAATGTTTTGTGAAATTGGTATGGTAACGTCATCTAAAACTGGACCCTTTCATTTCATATTTTATGTTCTGATAGTACATTTTAATTAATTGTAGATTTCACTTGTCATTGCTTTTTAAATGATTATGTTTTATTCAACCTTTTATCCCTCCTTGACCTTTACTGACAGCACCCCCATAATACCAAAGACAACCTATGATGCAAAGTATAGGGAAATGTAATAGTTATTAGAGAAATTAGCTAGATTCGGTCATAAGTAAAATTCATTTATTTTGTTAAAAATAAATCAACTGGTCATTGTTTTTGCTACCATGCCAGCACAATGTATAGGTCATTGTACAAGTCATGTGTCATTGTCACTTAGTTTCTGTGAGTAATTAAACATACATCCTACAATTCTTGTACAGATATTGCCAATGTCTGAATTAATGTAGAGATGATTGAAATTTTAGGTGCGACAGGCAGTTTAGCAGAGATGCGAAGTTCCAAAAATACAAATGTTCGAGTTCTGTTTCTTCACCATTTGGTGGAATGCCTTTTCACCCTGTATTGGTAACTAAATACTGGTCATTTATTGCCATTGTATTTGAAATAAGTTGACAAGTTGATTACCAAGTATGAAACACGTTTCTTGTGGGTTCATAGTTTACTTCCTGTAGTACAGATTCTCAGCCTCTGGGTCTTGAATCTCCAAAAAAAATAGACCACCAAAATGTTGGATGGATGGATCGGACGGGTGGATCCCCACAAAGTTGTTATTGCAGAGCCATTTTGAACTACCAACTAGTAAACTAAGCATTATATTTTAAGATTATGTTGGTATTATAACATTATGACTACTTTATTTTGCAACAGTATATAGTTACAGTATATGTTAGTAAAAGCAATATTCGTAGTTTGCAGTCACAATAAACTTATTTAAAAGAAATATTATTTATTCATAACATACATCCTGAACCCCTGAGCCTGAATTAGCCTGGAATCTGTTCAAATAGGTTAAATGCCCCTGAAATACAACATGTGCTAGCTGAAGTTATGGGTTATCCAATAAAAAATCAATAGTACACTCACCAGGTTTTAAATGATTAAGCTTACAGATATCTTACTGATAACTTCAGTTGTAGGTAGAATGTGCTTTATCGAAATCTGACTGTGAGCTCTGCAGGAGGAGGGTAGGAAGCTATAGTATCCCTCTGTAGTTGATAAGCTCCAGCATCCTGATTCAATTACACATAAATACAAAAGTACTTGGTGGGAACCACCACGCCGCCACTTGTAAGCCATTCCTTTCCTGATCTTACCACTATTTACTCTTCAATAGAGTACATCAACCCTGGGTATTTCCCCTTTAGTCTAACCTATAAATTCCATTTATATAAACTCTATGTGGTGTAGATTTCTGCTGATGTGGATTGATGTGTGGTCTTCCTGCGGTGACTTCAGGGCATGCTGATAGCTACAGCAGTACTATTGCACATAAACTAGAACCTGTTTTTATATTAAGGTTCATTCATAATAGGTAGGTGACATGGCTTAGAGAAGTGTGAATTGGTTGTCAACTGTAGGATTTGACCACTATAAGGTCCCAGGCTTACATTATCCTTTTATTCACTTTTACCTCATGTGACATTATGTTAGAACAGGGTTTCCCAAACCCAGTCCTCAGGGCTCCCTAACAGTGCATGTTTTCCATATCTCCTTGCTGGAGCACAGGTGTAATCATTACTGACTGACACATTGTAACAGATTCACAGGTGGTCCTAATTATGTCACACGGGATCCAGAAAACCTGCACTGTTGGGGAGCCCTGAGGACTGGGTTTGGGAAACCCTGTGTTAGGAGATGAAATGTCTGTAGATGTTTCCAGTGTATCACAGCTTCTCCCCTGTATGCTTCGGGCTTATTTATAGGTGTATGAAAATGATATGTACTTTTAAGTACTTTTGCCCTTACCTGCATTATATGTATTATTACAAGCATACAGAGGTGGGAAAAATGTGCAGTAGCAGTGATATGGTTAGTTGTGCAAGAGATATATCTTATTAAAGTCAATTCTAATACAGCCTCCCAAAGAGTTAACAAAACAATAATTTCAATGCAGCCAGCCACTCAGATTCCCTCATGAATTGAAATATATCTTGTTCAATATTGAACAATACCTTTGTAGAATGTTTCAATCACTGTAAAATCTGCTCCTACTCCGATGTATATCTGTTCCATCAATGCAGCTGAAATGACAGGTGCAAATGATATAGTATATATTTACATTGAACATCTGATGATGATTACTATCTTGTGTTCATTTCTTTTTAGCTGAAGAAATACACATTGCACAAAATTAGTTTTAATCAAATAAATTATAAGCCAGTGCAGCCAGGTGTTGCTTGTCCATGTCGTATACTTGAGAAAGGTTAGTTTATCTCAGGCATTGGTTAGATGTACTATACATTTCAGTTCTTCCCATATGACAGGATGACTGAATTATCTATCAACATCTGACACTAGTGATGCATCATCATTATAGAAACGTCATATTAAAATCAGTCCCCTCCCCACCCCCACAAAACACTCCCTCCTGCTGATGGTAGTCATCTCGGATGAAAATGACATCACAAGACTGGGCCATTGAGCAGCATAAAAATAGAGCAATATATTTGGCAAACCAACAACACCATGACATCCTATTTTATCTTTCAGTAATTACCTTCTGCAGTTCATAAATGTTCCTACAACTCAAGTCTATGGGTCTATTTTTCAGAGACTAGATTAACTAGTTTCATTTAAGTGCTTCTGGTTGCATCATTTCACATGTACGACTGGAATAAATGTTCTTGAGTATCTTATTTTTTGTGGTTTATATCATTTTCAGTGTAATGTTGTTCTGCTTACATGAGGCTTGCTAAATTGGATTTAAGGATTTAGATGTTGGGTTTTTTCTCCTATACTGGTGTAGTTTATGTAGACATTGATTTCTAAACAGTTTTTTACATACTTAAACATGGCTTAAAATACATATTCATACAAAAAACACGAATTAATGATTGCAGTAGAGCTTATTTAAAGCACAACTAAATGTAAAAAACAATTTGCATTATATAAAATGTTTCCTGTAATAATCACATAGGTATATGTCACCGTTAATTGAGTCACCATATCACAGCTTGAGATTTGCCATTGTACATATAATGCTGAATGTACAAGATATGTTCCAGAGTTATATATATAGAGCTATATTAGAGAAAAAGAAAAGCTTGAATTGTACCTTAATACTGTAAATCTATGTAGAGAAAAGATATATTCCTCCATTGTCACCACTATATCTAAAATTTATTCAGTATTGGTAAATCTCTAACAATTGTAAACATTCACTGTATTTGTGAATGTTATAGGAGCTCTGTTATATAAGCATACTTGTTTTTTAGGTTTTATGGCCCTTTAAGAATAGATCAGTTGTGCTCTGTGTCTGGTTTTGCTCTATGATGTGTACTAAATGGTATATTTTTGTCCCTAGGTTGGATTTGACATTACCCCACAAGAAGGGACCTCTCTGCATGAAGTTCTGCAACTTGGCCTTGAAAAATACCTTGATGATTTAAATCAAATCAGTTCACAAGCCAGCAAAGAATATGCTCTAGAGAAAGCCCTTAACAAAATGAAAGCAGATTGGGAGGATGTCCGCTTCACCTTTTCATCCTACAAAGATGGGAACAGTCACTTATTAGCAGCTGTTGACGAAATTCAGGTGAAATAATTAAAAATATGTACTTACAAACGCTTGGTAGCTGCACATATCTCGGGAAACTTTTACAAATCTAACCTTATTTTAAACACATTGTTTCTTTAAAATGATGCTGTAATTTGTGCTTGTTCTATGTATTTTCTATTTTGCATCCAACTTATTTGGCACCTTAAGCTGATTGGGTGCATCCTTTATTCACTGGATTTCCTCAAGCGTGCTCTGAAGTGGACCGTTCAAAGCAATACGTTGCTAGTGATTAGGAATACTTTATAGAATTATGACAAATGTTCTAATCCATTTTCCCTCCGTGCCTCAAGCGCACTTTAGAAAACTATACCCACAGGCTCTCTGTGAGCGAGATATCCGCATAGTCATAATTCAATGTGCCATATCTGTAGCTAGCAGGAAAGCCACTGAACAATATCTCGAAATAAAATGTCTGCATTGAGACTTTCCTATGGATTATTTTCTTGTATAAGAAATATCAATTTACAAGTAGCGTTATTGACCATTACACACTGTCACATAACAAGATATATGAGGTATAACAGCACGTACCGCAATGCAAATGTGAAGGAAATGCAATATCTCAGTTTGATTTATCCGTTTGCTCCAATGTTCTTTATTTTCATTATACAAAGCAGTCACTTGCAATAACTTCTTAAGCACCCACTGCTCAACTGCTCAAAGATTTGAACATGTACCAACTACTAGTTTATAAATCACTATAGTCCAATAAATGGTAGGTAAAACTGCAAAACAAAATATTGCAGAGGCATATATATAATATTATATTTCATACCATATTGTCTCATCTCATAGAGGGGGTGACAAATAAATTTGTTTTTAATGCTAACATATATATATATATATATATATATATATATATATATATATATATATATATACATACACACACACCCAACACAGCAGGGAAGGAGGGCGTTGTTGGCTCCAGGCTCCAAGCATTTTTACTATAACCCTTTTCTAATAATTCTTTATTTCTATACCACCTTTCTCCCAATAGGACTCAAGGCACTTTACATTATTACAGAGGGGTAGGCAGCCATCTTGGGTGTGCTCAGCTGTTATTCTATGCAATCATTCACATCAATGAATTCACTGAATTTCATCAGTGAATCAATATAAAATTATTAAACCTGGCATGTTCAAAGCATATACTGCTAGGGCGCAAACAAGTAATATTGTGCAGCATCTTTCTCCCTGACCTCTTCAAATTGCATTTCACTGTCAGGGGAATTTCTTAGCAACTAAAGGTAATAAGGTTCAATCAGTTTTTCTGATTGGCTTCAAGTTCTGCTCTTCAGAAGCACCTTCTTATCTATTCTCTTCATCTTTCTCTTGCACTTTATTCAATACTGTAATCTAGGTATCTAAACTTTATATTACTGTGCCTTTATGTCCACTTTTTTCCTTCTTCTTTAAGGTTTTGCTTGAAGATCACAGCGTGAAAACCACAGCCATGAAAGCCTCTCCATTTATTGCTCCATTTGAAAAAGAAATATTAGCATGGGAGTCTAATCTGGTATGTTGCCTTTTGACAAAATCTTATTGAATTTAATTAGTTTTTAGATTTCATCTCAAACCCACATCTCAGATTTCACCGCCCAATAAGATTAATGCTTCAGTGAGTTTCATTACCTACAACTTTTCAAATTTGCCATCAGCATTCTGTCGAATATTAAGAAAGGGGGAAAAGTGTAACTTTCTTTATGTTACATTGATTTCACTGTAGTTTTTCTGTGAGCCTAAATGCAATAGACACAGTCACCCAGTAAGAGAGTGAATCATCCAAGTGAGACACACAAAGAGGCAGCTGTGCTGGTTCATTCTTCACTGTGCTTCACCAAGTAGAACAGAAACAGGAGTTGAGAAGGCATTTCTTAACCCTTCTAGAATATCTGATTGCAGAGAACATGGGAGAAAGTAACATTTTGCTCCGACAATCATACGCAGATTTGTTTCAGACATCTGTCTCCAGTCTCACTAGCTATTCTAAAAACAATTTGCTTTTAATATTTTATATGTTTCTTGCCCAGCGGTGTTTACAAGAGATTCTGGAATCTTGGCTTAGAGTTCAGATGGCATGGCTGTATCTGGAACCAATATTTGGGTCAGAAGATATACGCAACCAAATACCAGTGGAAGGAAAACAATTTGAAATGGTTGATGCAAACTGGTAAGTTGACTGTTGATAGACAACAATGAATAACACTTTCTGTGACCGATAGAATGTGTTCATATGTTTGTGCACTGATTTGATCAGTTACTTTTTAAATATAATCTAATCTTGTAAATTGCAAATAAAGAAATTATAAGTGGTAAGATCGATTAGGGTTGGTTGTATAATAAAGAGTAAACTTTAGTAACCAATCAGACACTTGCTTTTATATCTTATCTTGCACTTGATTGGTCAAAATGAATATCTGATTGTTTGCTATGGGACATTGGAACATTGCAAATTAACACTTTTGTACTCCTATACAAATACCTGCTAGGCCCAAAGGATTTATTGAAGGATGATTTATGTTATAACTTTCGGTTGTTCCCATTCATAAAGGGTTAGAACATAGTGTGCGATCTTGTATGAAAGGAATGTATCAAATTGTCATATTCACATACATCATGTTGTGGATATTTAGATGTTTAATGAGCAAACGCAAAACAATAACAGCCACACAAATTGCTATTCCTGAATAGGTACACTTTGTGCTTGTTGTAAAAATACACCTTGTATTTATAACCTCCTCATCGCTGAACACTGTCACAGTTAGAGATCTAGTTGCATTTCATATTTAATTTTTTCTCTTTTTTGCCTGTTTCCTTAGTGACATTTTTTGCTTTGCTCTTTTTTTTACCTTTTTTGTTCTAAATCTTCCTTCATTTCATAATTATTCTGTTTCTACTGATGCTTGCAAAAGACATCATACGCCAAAGTCATTAATTTTCTGTTAGAAGACTTTCTTTATGTGGGGAGCCTTTGAAGTCTGGAATTTTAAGCAGCTGACGTTATTGTAGTCCATATTTGTCTCAGCCAGCATTTAATAAAATTTTCAAGAAATAATTTGCATGTGACACTTTTCACCTTATGACTTCGAAATGGTAGGAAATAAATCTACTGAGTTGAATTCATGGATTAGAAATAATAATTGGTTTTCTCAATGCTGCTGTTTTCATATGAAAAAGACTTCTACCATAGAGTTAGGGTCGATGATTTAAAATTAACATATAGCTTTATTTGATATGACAAGCAGTATGGCTTATTACCATTAACATTTAAAAATCTATGATCTATAGGTAAAGCATTGAGTTATGTTCCAGGACTGCTTTCGCACTTACTCCATCTTGTGTTACACCTCTGCTCTGTACATGGATTTACTTGGAAAATGGCATTTTTTAACTCACTTATTTGCCTTTAAAATAATGTGTACAGAAGAGACAACAATTAAATGTAACCAAAAAGGCAAATGTACAAAAGTGAGAGCAACAACACTAAAAGGATGCGCAGATTTCTCTAACTCAAATTGTTGCTTTTGCCTCTGGTGTTTTCTGTAATCCCAGTACAACATAACAAGTACATAAGCTAGGTTCATTATGCAATAATTTATTTGCAAGTGGTGCAACTAGTGCCTGACCATTGATGGCTTTAAGTCAATATTTGAGTTGGCAAATTAAATTAATACCAGTAGACTAAATGAAATATTCAGACTGAAGTCATGCGCCATTCATGCATTGGGCATCAGTGCAATATATTCAGCTTTAAGAAGGTACTGGCCAGAGCCTTAACTAAGAGATACTATCATCATCATCATCATCATCATCATCATTTATTTATATAGCACCACTAATTACGCAGCGCTGTACAGAGAACTCACTCACATCAGTCCCTGCCCCATTGGAGCTTACAGTCTAAATTCCCTAATATAGACACCCACTCACAGACAGACAGATACTAGATCCTTTAATACTACTGTCCTCATTTCTGCTAAAAGAATAAATCAATCTAAAGCTGCAATAGAGTAACCTGTTGGGACCTTGGAGAAGGGCCATTTTTGGGGGGGCCCAGTGCCTCTTATATTGCTGACCCCCTTAGTTATCCTATGGGCATATATGTCTGTATTTACCTGCCAGAGGCAAGCTGGGCTGGGGGGCATGGGGGCATCTGCCCCCCGGGCCGGTCCCATAGAGGGATATCTTGGGCTGGGTCAATGGGCCACCAGCACTCTTTGTCCTTTAAAATAGGCTGCTGAGTTGAGTCTTGTTCCCCAGGCTGAACTTTGCCAGCCCTCCCCTGCCTGTAACAGAAAAAGAAAATATGAGTATCAGCATTTTTTCCTATAAAAAATGGCTTACCTGCTAAAATATCAGAGACAATGATTTTTGTTTGTCACAAGGAGCTATGAGAAAGCTTACATGCAGCAGTAGACCTATATGTATAGCAACAAAGGTACAGTCCTATTCTCAAGAGCATATTGCATTTAATATTCAAAGATGTGCATGTTACTTGTTTTTGGTATTAATCATGAATTAGTTTAAGTGCCTAAATAATTTACCTACAAACATCACCCCATGTGAAAAGCATGAGAATAATTGCTGTAATTACACACACCTCTGCATTACCTTAGCTGCTCTTGAACACCATCATTGTAATTCTGCATGGTAATGAAATCAATTCTGACTGAATAACACTGTGAATTCCCAGGGAAAACTGTGCAGGAATTGTAAAGAAAATGAAATTATTAGATACATCTTTTAGTTTTCTGTTGCTGAAAGTGACACACAACACACATAAACATACATAAGTTATTAGTTTATTAAGGAACCAATAAATCCTATGGACTCTTCATGTATTGCATATAAAGAAGAAGCATGTGTAAAGTAGTTTTATGCCAGACTTGTTAAACTATATGATATATGTTCTATATGTTCTTGGAAACAGCATGTGATGTTGTGTGCTTTGTGACATGATGCGGTATCATGCTGGAACTAGCCATTAGAAAATGGGTAGACTGTGGCCATAAAGGGATGCACATGGCATCCCTTTATGGATCTATACTCAGGTAGGCTGTGGCATTTAAACAATACTCAGTTGGTATTAAGAGGCCTTATGTGTGCCAAGAAAACATTCCCCACATGATTATACCACCACCACCAGCCTGTAGCGATCACACAAGGCAGGATGGATCCATGGATTCATGTTGCTTATACAAAACTCTACCCTATCATTCGCATGTAGAACTGAAATGGAGATTCATCAGAACAGGTGACGTTTTTCCAATCTTCAACTGTCCAGTTTTGGTGAGCCTGTGCAGAGCCGGATTTAGATCTCACGGGGCCCTAGGCAAAATATTGGTTTGGGCGCCCCCCCCCCCTCCCTGAACCAATCCATAGCACTATATATTTTTTAGCATAGCATATACCCCTATAGTTAAGTAGAAATGTAAACTATGCGCCGCTGCACATCACAATGCTCCTCCTGCATCACCATGTGGCCCCTCATTATTGTCCCTCTCATCACACTATACCCTCCTTCATCATTACACTGCATCACACTGTGGCCCCTCATTACTGTCCCTCTCATCACACTGTGCTCTCCTTTATCATTACACTTCATCACACTGCGGCCCCTCATTATTGTCCCTCTCATCACACTGTGCTCTCCTTTATCATTATACTATATCACACTGTGGCCCCTCATTACTGTCCCTCTCTCATGCTGTCCCCCTCCTCTGCCCTCTCTCACGCTCCCTCTAACTCTGCCCCCTCTGCCCCGCCGCAGCCATAGAAAAAATGATATTTGATGTGTGGACAGGTGCTGAAAAAATGCAAATAGACACACACAACTCCGTACATTTGCATGTAGTATGTTAAGGGGGATAGCATAAAGCTTAGTCAATTTGCATAATATTCTCCTAAACATGTTAGGCTCCTAGATTTATGGCCAAATAAATTGTTCCAGCATTTGATAAATAATTGCTAAATAATGGCTTGAATTAGACTAAAAATCTTAAAGACATTCCCAGTATAAAGACAATGCAGAGAAAAAAAAGACGGCAAACAATTCAGGATCTGCAAATTATGCTTTTAAACTTGGTCACCTAATATAAAAACATTTGTAAACATATATTATCTTCTAAAGCAATCATTTTCATTGTAATGCCCCTTTAACATACTTTAAAAACAATATATATATAATAAAATAAATATATCTAAAGGTTTAATCTTGCTGAACTGTGATACAGGGATTCACTAATGCATGCAATGGAAAGCAAAATTACTGAACAAACACGTGTTCTCACTCCTGTATTGCATCAATCTGGCAGCAACATATAGGTAAAACTTCCTTTTATTGAGTTGTTGTCATCTAATGATGGCCTACATTACTGGGGCATCGCAATATTGTCTATGCAAAATGAGTTCTCTATCGTTTGTATAGTGACTTGTGGAGATGACTTTACCAGCACTCTCATGATACAACTTCCTGGTCGGTAACTATGGCTTTTCTGGCTCCTCTGACGTGATGGAGGACAGGTATGAAGAAGAAGAATGCAGCCTGCCTCCCGGGAGAATTCATCTACCTAATAGTTCCCAGCATTATGCTAGAGGTCTTGCATACTCGCGGAGGGGGGATTTGGGTGCCGCGAGTCGGAAGAGGGGCCGCCGGGTGCCGTGAGTCGGGGGAGGGGCCCCCTGAGAGCCGCTAGGCCCTAGGCAGGTGCCTAGGTTGCCTAGCGGTAAATCCGGCCCTGAGCCTGTGCACACTATAACCTCAGTTTCCTGTTCTTAGATGACAGGAGTAGAACCCGGTGTGGTCTTCTGCTGCTGTAGCCCATCCACTTCAAGGTTCGACATGCTGTGCATTCAGAGATGTTTTTCTGCATACCACTGTTGTAAGACATGGTTATTTGAGTATCTGTGACCTTCCGGTCAGCTTGAACCAGTCTGAGCTTCCTTATCTGACCTCTCTCATTAACAAGACGTTTTCACCTACAGAACTGCCGCTGGATGCTTTTTGTTTTGCGGCCCATTATCTGTAAACTATTGTGTGAAAGTCCCAGGAGATCAGCAGTTTCTCAGATTCTCAACCCACCCAATGTCTGGAATAAAAAAAATCATTTCACAGTCAATGTCACACTTTTTTCCCATTCTGGTGTTTGGTCTAAACTACTACTGAACGTTTTGACCATGTCTGCATGCCTTTATGCATTTATTTTCTTCCAAATGATTGGTTAATTAGCAGTTTGCATTAACAAACAGGTGTACAGCTGTGCCTAATAAAGTGGCCACTGAGTGTGTTAGCCATCTTCCTGTTTTATTTCCTTCATACCTGCTTCACTCTTTTTCAGTGACTTCCATTTTTAGATAAAAATGCAAATTACAGTTTAGAATGGGCATTTATGGGTAATGCTGGCCACACATGCTGAGATATTGGGCCTGATATTGCAGAGTATGTGGTCCCAAAGCAATCTCCTTACGAGATGCTAATCCAATGGATCACTGAAACAGACATATTAGCCCTATCACAGGAACTGAACATACCTTTGTCTGATATGAAGACGTTTGTGTGTGGACTCTTTGTCCATTGCTCAATGCTCAGGCAAATCAGCAAGATCATACCATGTGTGCCAAGCATGAGTTCTTTTATTATGACAAAACAACATTAAAGTGGATCTGCCACTTCAAATAAAACTACATTGCACATGTTAATAAGAAGTTATCTATAGTCTAGTTCATGTTAAATATGTTACTAATTCTTAAAATGGTTCAATGGGGCTTTAAGAGTTCTTGAGTTTGGTTCCAAGAAATGTCCTCAAAACCTAAAATATTTATATATATATATATTGCTGGTAAACTGATGCCCATTAGCTAAATACATATATAAAGGTAGAAAGATGTATGTATTACATTATTTTATATATCCTGTATATATTCTAGACATGCCTTGGTATACCTATAGATCTATAGATTCTTCTTTTGCAGTCTTATTTTGCTTTCATTGCCATCATTAATGGCTACAGAGTCCTCCTAATGAGTTCTCCCATTTCCCAAGAAAGAAAGTAAGCCTTGTTGATTTATTGAACTGGTTAGAGCAAATAATAGAATAGGATCAATCCAGCATTGCGAGTTAATGGCACTGACAAAACCGCATCATAATTAGATGGACAAAGGGCTTTCTTGTCTTGTAGTTGTAGTTAAAAATAAAAAGACCCTCGCCAAAGTATATTACAGAATAATGCATTCAACCTCAGTAGAATTACTGGCTGGCGCTTTCTATTTATCTGAAGCTTAAAAAGCAGCTGCGTTTTTTGTAAAAAGCTACAAATGTGACAATGTTAGTTAAAGGTATGGAGAAAGAAAAGATCGCCATTGTTTTGTAATGGGGGATTTTCAATTTAAAAAAAGAGAGTGCCTGTTGTGTGAAGTATTGTTATTACATTCATTATACTCTATCTTGCCCACCAGGAGGGTAATAATGAGGGAGTCTGTGGAGGAGGCCAACGCCATGAGGGTTATCACACGGCCCCAGATGCTGGATAAGTTGAAGGAGGCAGAATTTCTGTTGGATGCCGTTCAGAAAGGCCTGAATGATTATTTGGAGAAGAAAAGGCTGTTCTTTCCAAGGTAACCAGTCTATTTCCTCCATCAGCTGAATATGTTTGTCTGAAATATGCTTATTCGGAAGTCACTCGGGTTGATATTTTGTTTTCTTTTTAAAACACTACCAGGTTTTACTTCCTATCCAATGATGAGCTGTTGGAAATCCTCTCGGAGACAAAAGATCCACTTAGAGTGCAGCCACATCTTAAGAAGTGCTTTGAAGGCATTGCAAAACTCACATTTAATATGAAGAAAGAAATTACTCATATGGAGTCAGCAGAGAATGAAAAAGTAGAGCTCGTGCTGAGAATAATTCCAGCGAATGCCAAGGGGCTAGTTGAGAAATGGCTTCACGAGGTGAATATACTTAGTCTTTGCTAAGGATTTACTTGAATGCAGTATAAACTTTCCTAGATAATGATGACAAAGGTTCTTTTGCTAATGGTTATATCATGTTGTATTCTTGCTTATGGTACTTTTGTTGTCATAACACAGCAGGAAGAGTCAGAGAAAAATAGATTTAACCATAGGCTGGTTATCGGGATTGGGGGTTGGCGAGACTAGCTCTTATAGGAAATGAAATTCTTAGCAACATTGGCCTGCAATGTCCTAGAGATAAACATCATTGCTTAGCATCAGAGCTTAGTAAATGGTTTTCTTTGTCGACTACTTACTATATGTGCAAAATAGAGCCAGTCCCAATTATTCCTTAACCCATAACATGAGCTTCATAAATCGGATTATACATTTTGTAAAATGCATTACACATATATAACTCTTAAGCATTAATAATGTGCCTATTAAGTTGAAGGCTGTACTTCAATAAAATTCAAAATAATACAGCATAGCACAGATATTAGCACTCTTTTCATTGTAGTCCTACCTCAATCTTCTTCTTTTAACTCTACTAGTGAAAGCTACACATTGTAACTTCATTCCAAGTAGGCTCAAGCCACATACACTACTCTGAGAAATAGGAAAAAATACATTCATCATGCATTGGGGAGAAGAACTCTGCTATTTATTGCCTCCCCGGTGTTTATGACATTATGAGATCGGATTATTAGTTTACTGATTTCAAGCTATCATTTTGTGAACGATTGTTTATATGTACAAGTAAATATATATATATATATATATATATATATATATATATAGATATAGATATAGATATAGATATATAGATATAGATATAGATATATAGATATAGATATAGTTTGTTTTTATCCAATCGTCAGAACACCAGGATGAAAACTATTCAATATGAATCCACAGTGTGACTGACAGCTCTTCTCCAACATAGTGTAGGTTCTGACAGTGACTGCGAGGTTTTATTATATGATTAGTTTAGTGGCAATTCGCCTACTGAGAGACATTTATTCTGTGTATTGACTAAAATATAGGGAGCATGCGGAAAAAGTAACTAAAGTAGAACAAGACGAAATTCTATTTTTTATCTATTATTTTATTTATTTTTGTTGGACACACCACCATCCTCCATCATAAAGTTTCCTTGTACTATATGACGTGCACATGGGCATTAATTCTAAGTGTGAACATGTAATATTATTAAACACGCTTTGAAGATGATATTTCAAAACAACTAATATGAGCTGTTCATATATGCTTTTTGTTAAGTGTTCGCATCAGTTTTGAAATTTCCTCTAACTCCAGAATATAATGGAGTTTTACAGGAATGCTCATTAAGTACATAGTACACTATGCTGCAGGGAAGCTTAAAGGCATGTTAATGAATATGCTTCTAATGCTCTGTTAAAAGCAAAGACTACGTACACAGTTTTGTCTGTGCATTTAACTAACATTGTTTTTCAACCCCCTTGTGTACAAGCTCAAACCATAAACATATAATGTCCTCAATCCATTATATGGCTCAACATATCAGCATGATCTCATTTACCTAATGATAGGTTCTCTATTTAAATGGTGATCTCCATAAAACATTAAGCGTTAACATAAAACTGATAAATGATAAAATAAAGCTTTAGACCTTGTACTTCAATGCATGGCAAATTAATTTCAATATACAATCTTTATAATACTTCCCTGTTCTTCTCTATGCAATACAAACTCTCCACAGTATGACAAAACAGGATCTAGTGGGTAAGTAAGGACTGCACAGGAGGTAAATATTTGGTGGCAGTTAACTATATCATAAATGATAGATTTTTTTGTTTAACTATAACATGGATTAGTGTCCCTTCTGCATGTACCACAATTATACTGTCATCAGTTTTCTCCATCACTGGCCTGTTGTTCTGTGCAGAATGAAAGATAAACTAAGCATGTTTTATGGATCCATTGCCATGACTATTATGGATGATGTGTAGTTTGTGTTATTTATCAAGTGTATCTGTTCTTAAATTGTCAGCTTGACGCTCATGTACAAAGAATGCATGTCCCATTACAAGTATTGAGAGATGAGTTTATTCATACTAGATCTATGTTGAGAGGGGTCTCTATTTTGTTTGAGCAGTCTGATCTAGATGTCTTTGTGCAGTTTTATGTGTTATTTGGGTTGGTGTTTTCTGTGATTAAACTATGTTGGTTTGAAAAAAACTGTCTACTGCTAGGTTCATTCAAAGTATGCGGCATTCTGGTGCATGTTAGTGTTGTTGTCTTGTCAGTTTAGCTGTCCTTGGTGTTGTGTAACATTTAGTGGATGAAGCTGTTTATTGCATTGTTTTTTGTGTCTTTAAAAAAAAAAATTCTTTTGACAGTTGCAGCGCTGTTAATTTTTGATATAACTGTTTCAGTGTGCATCTTGTCACTGAAATATAGTTTAAAATGTTGAGTAATGTAGCATGAAATTATTGGTTAGTTTTGAAATAGATGTGAAATCATGTGAAGAAAATAAGTATTGCATCCGGTCGAGATAAATTCACTCTGGTGTTTTATGGCTTTTTATTCCTATGTGATAGTAATAATGTCTCATGTAGGGATGGAAGCCATGAAATACATTGTGAAAAGTCATCATCTAAAATGGGGGCCATGAGCATGGAAAATGCAATGGCCGTGGAGCTAATAGACAGTGTTGCAAACACAGTTCTGAAAACTCATCGTTCGATGCTCAAATGTATTTTATATTTTTAGACAGTGAAAGTTTGAGCATTAAGTCGAAGCGGTCAGAATATATATAAATATATAGTATGAACCATAAAAGTATAAAACTCTGATGCTTAAACAACTAGCATTTATTATGTTGTTAGATCCGTTATGTTGAGGACTCTACAATAGTGTGATGTTGGTTTACTTTACATAGATGTGTTTTATGCATTTTGAGCTCTTAATATGGTGGCCTCCGTTCCCATTCGCACTTCTGGGTATGTTAGGATTCTTTTAGATAATAGTAATGAACTTCTACAGCTGAGAAGTTCCCTGATGTGTTTGCGGATGTGTTGGACACAGAATATGAAGCAGGAAGTCTTTGTGGCATAGAGAAATCTAGTAGATGCTGCATCTAACTATGTAGAAAGTAATTTAGACTATAGTTCTATAGATTTCTTTTATTTTGGTAACAAAAACATGCACTTATAAATGTCCATGCTATATCATATTTTAACATTTCTGTATGAATAATATAATAATAAAATATATAAGTATACTTATTTGTCTCTGCTGTATTTTCTTTGTGTTCCTCTATCACACATGCCACATAAGAAAGAAATAATTTTCCTTACTATCGATGTTGTTTTTAAAATTCACTCCAGTTACTTTCAAGGAACCAGCAATACAGAGAAAATAATCCAATTATCTAAAGGTCACACCCTGTATCACTCTTCAGAAATATTACTTCTTCTATTTACTACATTTTATGAGAATGCAACCATGTTAAAATATTTAGCTTACGTTACCTTAAGCAACACGGATAAATGGGTAGGAGAGGTGTCACTTTCCTTGATGCACACAGTTGCAACTTTCTACTGTTTGATACTGCAGTTGAGGTGTATTGCCCTTTTTTGTGACGTGCCATTTAAACGGGAAAATACTACTATGTCCTAGGAAAATATATGAAAACTAGTGCATAGGGAAAAAAGAGGCACTAGCTGTAGCAAGAAATCTGATTTTAGACTTCACTTGCTTCATTGCCCTAGAAAAATGACAGACAATGGTTGATATGTGGAACACCGTCTTTTATTCTTCACCGGCATTCAGAAATCTACTGTCTTTTATAACAGGTGACTTAAGATAGGCCAAAAAAAAATATAAGAACTACTTTTGGTACTCAACAGTTTACAGGTGTCATGTTATCTCTCTTGACATTGCCAGTGAAGCAAAATGATTACCTTATGCTGCTTTATTTCAGGGAATTTACGGCTCTCCCTATTCATTTCCCTGTATCCCTCAAGGGGTGGTCTTGTGTAGTGCTCAAGCAAACTGCATGTTATTAACAATAAATTCTCAACTCAGAAATCAACTATATACTGTATGTAAGATAAATAAGATACAGAATATGCCAACTTAAGTGTATATCTTGTCATATCTCTCTATTGTTGTTTACAAAAACATGGTCTTGATATTCCTGCTCAAGCTAATACTTCTAGAACCCCTTCTTCAAAGTGGCAGACCCTCCGATTGGATGAACTACAGTTTGTGTTTAAGAGAGCAGAGCTAGAATTGTTTTCCTTCCTTAAATTCTTCAGCTATGTATTTGTTATACTTATTCTGCTAAAATACATGCATGCACCAGCACATATGCTCCCCCACATCCAGCAGAAGTCTACAGAATAATAAAAGCCTGGGAATAAAAAAATGCATTAAAAAATGCCAACAAGAACTTAAGATAGTTGTTACTACCGCTGCCGCTCTGCAGACATAGACCTGGACTATGTTACCTTTCCACAAATCCAGTACTGCTGTCAAGGGAAACACTAGTAAAAAGACAAATATGTAACATCATATATTTTACGCTTCAGGAATCTAAAATTTTTAACAATGGGTTTTCACTAGATTGCCGTGGTTTACATTATATTATTAATATACAATAAGCGCATTTGTTTATATAGAATCAGTATGATGATAGGAATCTCTAAGCATTGCATACCATAGATTCTGTAACCAGTGCGTCATGAGCGAATACATACAATAAATAAAAATACCCAACTAGCAGATGACTGTAATAGCCGTATAAAATAATCTTAGTCTAAATAATAGTTATTCCTGTTATTTACTTGAAAGCAGCACCGAGGGATCTGTTTGAACATTGTCACATGACACAGCAACAAGCCTCCTCATTCATTACAAATGCTGCAGATGTTGGCTAATTAGATGTGTGGTTTTTCACTGCTTGAAGTCACGGTGGTTTCATTAGTTGAAACCAGCTGTGATTTCATGTGACAGAACCCTCCTGGTCTCCATTGGCTCTCCTTGCTAGCCGGGCCATTGAACACATTTGCAGTCATAGTGACTGCAAGGACATTGGCTGTGCCTGTTAGTGTTGGCAAGCCGCTACCCATCACCATATAATCAGTGGTCAAAATGGAAATTTAGAAGTGTGGTGTATGGAAATTTAGGAGTGGTGGGACGAAAAATGTAATGGGAATGTAAGCAAATGGAATTTAATAATTTTACAATAAAAGAAGTAGGAGAAGTGGTGGTGTGGCAAACCACCGTATATACCCTCACTTTGACCACTTCGACCACTGCATATAATAGATATAGAGGTGATCAGTAACAATCAAAGTAGTCAATAAAAACATTGGGGCTGCAGGATGTAAGAGAGAAATGGTGTCACTTTATAAAGAGCTGTGAAGGAAAATAAAAAGTAAATAACATTTTCTAAAGGGTTTTTCCTCACATACTGCCTATGGATAGTAAAACGACTATATGCACCACCTTAATTCTCCATGATTCCAGGCTCCCACAGCTCTCCCAGTGCAGGGCAGTGGTTACAATTTAGTTTGAACTCATATTTGCCGTTCTGTATAAACTTTGCTGGGATAATATAGTCTAAAATAATATGGTCCGAGTGCAGCCTTGCACTATTAGGGCTGATCCAAACAAGCAGTTTCCTTGTGCTCATGGTACATTCACACTGAGCTGTAACTTTTATAGACTAATTCCTGTCACAATAACACTCTTTGTATTCTGTACTTTTTGTATATCTGGCTCCAATATCTAGATAAAAAAATCTTGCTCTCCGTGCTTAAGAAGTCGAGCAGCACTGATCTAAATAGAAAAGGTGTCTTCAGTCAGAGAATCCTTCAGGATAACAAAGTGATAGTCTCATGCCATCTGGTACCCATGAGCTCACAAAGGTGCCTTTTCTGTTCTGATATTTGAACCTTGGCACACAGAGTACACTTTGGATTTGTTCCACTACACAAATGCATGGTTTGAAAAGAAACATAATTGTAGTTACTAAAGTAGCTTTTTAATAATTCCTTTTAGTTAGACTCTTTGACATTTATATCAGTTTTAGAGTTTTACCCATATTGTGTTGCACTGGTGTTGTTCATGCACCATCAGATTAGAAATGTTGTAAATAGCGTGTATAATAATAGCGTGTATATTTCCTTTGACGAATAATATAATATGTGTTGTCTGCATATCCACAGAACACCAAGCTTAATAAGGCTTTGTCAAAAAGTAATTGATTTACTTCTATATAAATATTACAGCAGAAGTAATACCAAAATAGTAAAACAGCACAGCAGCCATAGTCTCTACAGTTCAATTAAAGTCTTAAAATTCAAAGTGATCATATAAAAAAATGTTCCTCTAGGTAGAGAAACACTCCCTTGCCTTGTATGCAAGTGGCTGCTGTCTTCCTAATCCCTGTACCAACAGGTATAGACGAGGTAACGGAGAAATGGAGAGAAAAAGGCGCCTTCTTAATAGAAATCTCCTATGGGTCTTTTGCTTAAACACTTGCACAGACACAGACGCCATTTTGTCAGAGAAAACTGATCTTCCACAGCATAAAAAAATGTACTGGATGATTGTATTTCAGACAGAATATAAAGCTTCTCTTTAGCACATATTTCTATACTAACACTCCTATCTATTAAATGTACTTCAGTGCTGGTAGTATGGTTAACTAAATAGTAGTAAAACTACATAAAATATTAATTTGAGTGGGTTAAAAGCGATTGTGATGGCTTGATTACATATTTTGCTTTCCCTATGGTGGCTGTCCACGATTAAAAAACTTTAATAGATTGTGCATGTCCTCCTGTATAATTTGCTACAGTTTGCCGATCACTCGCTACATTGAGAAGAGATTTCAGTTCTGTCATGGAAGTTCAGGATGTGTGTATCACAAACTTTATCTGAGAGGAGGTCAGGGGAGGGGATGCGAGGAGGTGTGGCTATCTGACTCAAAATCTGAATGCAGCACTTGTCAAATATTATTTTTCCATGCATATATAGAAAACACCATACTGACAGTCCCCATGATTTTATTTATTGACATACATATTTAGAATATGTTAGGTATGAAAGTCGCCTTATATAGTTTTATTTTATTTTTTTAACAATAGCTAAGCTATGAGGTACGTTTAAGAATAAGAATTAAGTTATCGTTTTTCCCTTCATTTGACCTCTTCTGCTTTGAGCAACTCATTGTTTAAAAGAAGTAGCACAAGTTTTATAAATTAGCAGTCTCTTTCCTTACTAAGATACCAGAGATTCTTTAGAAATCCAGCTTCTTTATTAAAGAGTCTTATGGGACATATCTGTTCCCGATTGGCACAGGAGAAATGTCTCTTTTACCCATTTATAAAAATGGCCCATTCTGAAATGCCACACAACGATGTAAAGGTGTTCATCTTAGAACAATGCTATTTTTAACTCAAAATGTATTATACTAAGTGAATTTCACATATCACATGGAAATATCAACTTGCATAAACAGAATGAACATTCCATCTATTTATTTAAATATGACTCTTCCAAGATAATACTTGGTAGAAAACTGGCTGAAAAGAAATGTTACCAAATTGGTTTTCAATGGAAAATTTTATAAAAATAATTACTTATACTTGTATTAACCTGCAACATAGTTCTTCTATACTACCAAACCGCTGGCAAATTGCATATATAGCCTATTAAATTCATGGTTGGTAATTAATAGCTGTTAGGCAAGTATTGGAAACATATGTGAAGTTTTGCAGGAAGTGTGCCAAAATTAGCGAAGAAGCTCTTTAAAAACAATGCCTCTTCTAACTACCTAAATCATATGGTATTTCATTAAAAGATAATATTAATTTAGTAATTAATTCCAATTTGTATTCATAAAATACCTGTGATGAAATGCGTTTGCTGTTCATAAAGGCAGCAGTGTAGAACACAAGGGTCAGACACAATGTCCATGTAATTGAGATCCTAAATATGATATGTCCTTCAAATGGGACATACAAAGATGTATTTTTGTAAACTTCCCAACATTTCAGTGGTTCCTTCACTGTGAACTTAACTGCATGTATTACTATCCATATACTGCAGTTATCCATAACCGTGGGCGCATTGACATCAGATATACATATATAAACATGACAACTTGCAATTCACAGTAAAGCACAAAACATTAAAGCACCCATGTTGGTTACAAATACAGAATGTTGAATTTTGAAGCTAGTCAGTCGCTTCTAAGAGAGAAACTATTGAATGAGATGGGAAGGTTTTTTTTAAATTAAAATATGGACATGTGACATAAGCCTTTTTCCCTATAAACTATTGCTGCACTAGAGGACCAAGACTATGCATATAACAATTGCCACTGCTAAATTATATAGAATAGTGTGGCTTAGGACACCAAAGGGAGCATACAATCATTTTGTATTGCCAGGAATGCAGGAAAATAAGTTTAGGCCAGTTTAGATTAAATACATTCAACAGTACTGGCAATTACTGTAGTCAAACTATTTTAATAAGTGACATTTATTTTTACATGTCAAATCCAGATACACAATGAACCTCATTTTTGAGCAGATATCACATATAAATAAAATTTATGTTAATGTATTATTTGAAAAACAATTATTGATCCAGAAATTTTGTGTAACTGATTAAGTTCTTGACTTGATAAATATGATCAGGTCCCAATGTTCTCTTTGGTTCCTGACTGAATTATTTGATATTATGCAGTTCACATTGAGGGCCTGATGTAGAGTTGGATGCAATTTACACTGAACTCGTAATCTACGCAGGATTCCAAGTTGCACAAATCTTTAGATCCGTGCGACTCAGTATACTACGCAAATTGCACAAGCACATCTCTTTATCTGCATTAAGGGCCGATGTGCATGATATACCTAAGTGTATTAGTCAGAGTGGCCCTGTAAAGCAGATAAATTAATAAATAAATGAATGTAAAAAAAAAAAAGTGCTTCTCCTTCCTCCCCAAACAACACAAGGGTTGGTTAAGCTGTTTTTAATATGTAATTCGTTTTTACTTCTTTTTTTTAATACACCCAGGTCTGTTGCACCAGGAGAAAGCACTCGCAAAGGATTTGTCTCCTAGAGAACTATCCATCTGCTTTCTACTCAGTATAGCATGTAAGGAGCGTGAACACACCTTTACATTGCTAGGCTCCCCCCTAATTTCCCCTTTCCACCTCTCTAAGCGTAGAGAGGTGCAAGGGGGAGATCCGTCTCAGTGGGAGAGAAAACTGAGACGGATCCTTGGCCAAAAGTGCTTTTGTGCTAATCAGCTCTACATCAGGCCCTGAATGTATATATGCACTTGATAAGCATTTTATAATGCATCTAGAACATGTGTTTGTGACACAGACATATTGTATGTCTAAATGCATATGTTAACCGCAGTTCATTGAGAATTCCCAGTGAGATGAATGTAGGTTTTTAACTACCATAATGCGCATTAGGCGCGTTAAGATATAAATTAAGTGTGAAAAAAATACACTGCAACACAGTGAGAAATAAATTTGACATTTAAATACATGCAAGATGTCTTACACATTTCTAGGAGTCAAGATAATTAAAATTTATGCAGCCTTTTTAACTAGCTAAAACATACAATTTTCCATTGTCCTCATAACTTTGTCAATCATATGGGACACCTTGCTGTGTCTGTTATACGTCTTACAGAGGTGTTGCCCATAGTAATCAAATTGATTCTAACTATTATTTATCTTCTACATTTAAAAAAAAATGATGACTTGAGTCTGATTGGTTGCTATGGGCAGAACCTCCACTTTTACTTTTTAGAAAGTTTAACACATTTACCCCCAAGAGTGGATAGGATGTTTTCACTGAAAGATATCAAATAACATAAAATAACATATTTTTATTGTGAGCATAATATTGGGCACTTAAAAGTGTTTATATAGTTACTGAGAGACAGAATTGAAATACTCCTGAAATGACAAAGAGCCTGAAGGATTTTTATAGCCATTAATAGCAATGATGAAATATAAAGTAACTTTCATTATAGCTACATGTCATTTGTATTATGTCACCATACAGATTCTTTGAATGTTTAATATTTTAACATTGCTTAATTTTTAATTTAACTGCATGTAGTTGACAATCACATACAAATATTCACATTTTATTTGTAGTCAACAGTCAGCTGCAGAATAGTGTTACCTTTTAGCTATATTTCTACCATTTAACTAGTGGGATACATGGACTTTGTTTCAGTGAATAGTGGATCTAGCAGCATAATATTTTTCAAACTGGTTTGTCTGTAGGTTCACATAACTACCATGTGCTGTTTTCATGTTTGCATACTCAGATTAGGCTTACTGCTGGTCTAGCTCTGCCCACATTAAATTTACCTACACATGGACATGCAGGAGTGGTTAATAGTCTAATGCTCTGATTGGCTATAGGTTGTTGCTCGAGGGTCTCTGCACTTCATTTCCTACATGTCTGTGTGCCCCTGTCATAGACAAACCAAGGGGGGTTTCCTAGTGCCTGTAAACCCCCCTCAAAGCCTGGGGCACTGTATAATTGAGGTGGCTGGACCCTGCCCCCATTTCACAGGGCTCTGCTTGAAAAGGGAGAGTCCATCTAGCAGTAGTGCACGCAACATTTTCCATGTATATTATGGGGATAGGAAGAGTTGGAGAGCAGCCAAGCACTGTCTAAAATTATAGCCACGCCCCCATGCATGCTTGTCACCCCCACTGGCGGCGTGGTGTGGAAACCCCCCTCTACAAATCCTGCGTTCGCCCCTGCCTGTTTTCAGGAATTAAAACAATAGGTGCTCTGACTCTAGAAAATCATCTTAAAATAGAACCAGTGCAATTTACAGGAAACCATCGTAAATTACAGATCTAGACCATGCATTTCAGTTGCTTTTCAGTGTATGTAATTACGCAAAGATAAATATTATTCAAAGTGCAATTTATGTTGATTTCTAACGCCCTATTATAATATCAGATTGTGGTTCATTTAGACATTTGATAAAAGCATGATGGTTTTAAGTCAGGATAATTACAGTTTTCATTTTTTCCTTTTGGATTTACATCCATTACATACAATAGATTGACAGTTTGCATATGTGCTTGTAAAAACAATAGGTTCGCTCTCAAACATATGGTCTGATCAACATGATATTCAGTGAACATTCAGCGATCACTATATAACTTTACCGAACATCATAACCTAATGTGCACTCTGGAATTTATTAGACGAACTGGTAACGCTTCTTTAAGTTGGCTTTCACAGTAAAAGAAGGAATGATGAAGACATATTTTCTCTCAGTTTCCAACCTATGCCATTGGGTACATTTCATTCTAGAAACCTGTCACATTATGATCATTGATCTGGAGTGATTGCCAGCTGGGTCCTTGGAACACGGCCAGTCAGACAAGAACCTCATTTGTACACTGACCTTATCAGAAATAGCCTGTGAGCTCCAGTCATCCAAATCTGTTGCACTAAATACCAGTCACTGACTTTTTTCTCTATTTTCATATTTACCAGAGGTAAATTTATGTCAAAATTCTTGTTTATTACACTGTGGTGACTTGGGACTTTTGGATTATTAGTCACGGATTATTATAAATTCTGTCCTCTGAGTATGATTAAACCCCTCATTAGTAAAGTTGTGCTGCCTAATTGCGCTGCCAAGTAATGGGGCAATTTGTAAAACTGTGACTTTGGTAGAGTGAGCGCTTTTAAGGCCAATTGTATTTGAAAGTAATGGTCGCTGGAGGTTTTGTGATGCCTGCAACAGCCTTAAGTACCACACAGAGGATCATCCATTCCAGAAACACATGGACAGTAATGTGTGGAGAAAGAGACTGATTGTACTCTTCTGACTGATTCTAGTGCTCTGTCGTCAGTAATTAGAATATGTTAGGCAATAATAATCTACAGCTTTGTTTGCTAATAACCATACACAGTTAAATATATGTACATCATAAGTTGTTGTTCCATAGATTTTGTTATTTCATATGTGTAGCTGATTAAATATTTAACTTATTCTACATTATTCAGAATGCTATTTTTAGAAGTGTTTTACTTAGCAGAATGACCATTACAATACTTATACCTTTGTTTATCCTACAGCACTCTAAGATATATGAAATATAATGTGTGCTATAGTATTCATTGAAAAGCAATGTATAATATTCTGTGCCTGACATTCTGTGGCTATTTGCAGGCACAGTGTGCAGGCTTCAGTGAGTTTAACCTATCTGAAAAAAAAAATGCAAATGCACTTTTTATTTTTGCATATAAATGAACCTCAACAACCCATTTGTCATAACTATGTGCCGCAGTGAACAGCATTTACATATAATAATAATAAACCCTAGGTCACCCACAGTGCCGGCTTTCAATTTACAGGTTATAATAAATAAACACAGCTTTTTGCTTTGTTTTCTTCCTTCTCGAACACTCTGTCTTGTTTTTACTGCAATATCTTTGGTGTGATTGTGTTTTTCTCCATCTGTAGCTGTACAAAATGTATAATTAACATTTTCAATAAAGATGATTTCAATGAAACTTTCAAATATGGAATATCTTTGGGATTACTTGAGTACTGCTTGTCTTGGAGAACAGACCTGTCAATAAAAGCCTGTAATATGGATTTCTTGACTTCATTTCCTGCTTTCTACCTGTCTATACAAGATGCTTAAAATAATTAGAGAGATGAATGAAAACTGTGCTTGGGCATGACTGCTTTGGAGCTGGGAATGTTTATATCATGAAGGACCACGCAAGGCTATTATACTTTAACACTGAGCACCAAACAAATTATGCTCTTTGCAGGTTTATCCATAACCGTACAAGCAAAAGTTGTCACACTCTGGCACAATGGTAGATCCACTTTGCAGCATTGTACTCTACATGTTATAAATGACTCAACATGCCTTACAGACTCAAGAGCATGTAAGGATACATTTTCATTGATGATTTAAGTACAGAAAGTCATAATATTAATGCACCAGTGAGTAAACTGAATTATAAAACGGCCACGAAAAAAAAAGTCTTTTCTAACTGTGCTTCATGCAGGTTGCTGTAATGTGTATGAAATAGTAACGGACTATTCCACTTTTAAGTCATTTACTCAAGATAATGACACTGCCACCTCAATCATAATCTTATAAAATGATTAAGGCATCCACCTGACTGGCGTAAATTCTTTTCCCTGTAGAGTCATGTTTTGGAATAGCTTGTCACACTGGGAGTTTGAAATAGGGGGCTTCAGGGTAATGAAATTACAGTGGTTAGGTGAGGGTAACCTAAAGGAGGCACGTGGGTCCCGTGGCACCTTTCCATTTTGGCGCTACCTTCTCCGACACTGCTGGTCCAATACAGTTTAAATCTCTACTTGACTCTGACCCTCTGAGTGGAGGACTCCATCGATTCAGGAGCTATTATTAAGGAAACAAAGGAGATCCCAGGAAAAGAACTGCTACATTCCTGCTCCTAAGGAAAGGAGCATGGGCTCAACCATAGGTGACATCCCCTTTAAATCCTTAACTATCTTATTGTTAAGAAAAACAGAAAGAAAACGGTTTGAGTCCTTTTTTTCTTGAAATGCAGACTGACTTAGCAATATCCATTTGTATGTTCTGCATATTAAAATATGCATCTTTCTCACTCCATAATACTATATCTCCAGATTCATTCAAATGCTATCCATAGTGCTACAGCTTATATTATCTCCTGACCCCTTCTATGTAAATGATCATAGGCTGTATTCAGTGTAATTGGTTAGAGACGCTTATAATTAAAAGGTCGAGTGAGAATCTCTTGCTATAGTTTCCCTTTAGCCATACAGGATATTCTCAGACTGCATAATTCAAATCATATTTTTATGTAGGTCTTGATACAATGATAGATTCTAAGGCACTGCATAGAAACTAACACATCATTGGATTGGGGTTATACAAAAAATAAAATCACATGTTTAGAAGCAAAAAACTGCATGCAGCATATTGTGACAATTACAAACGTCACCAACACCAAGGGGTAGATTTATCAAACCTTTTAAAAAGGAAAAGGGCAGGTGTTGTCCATAGCAACCAATGAGATTCTAGCTAGCATTTATCTAATACATGTTAGAAAATTATAGCTAGAATAGATAGAATGGTTGCTATGGGCAACACCTCCACTTTTTCTTTCTATAAAGTTTTTATTTTCATATGGTACATCCAAATACACTCATCATCATCACTTATTTATGTAGCACCACCAATTGCACAGCGCTGTACAGAGAATATTTGTCATTCACATGAGTGTCTGCCCCAGCCCTAACCTACACACACATACACTATGGTTAATTTTGACAGCAGCAAATTAGCCTACTAGTATGTTTTTGAAAAACAATACTGTACATCCCAAATTACAAAGTATGTTTCCCTTTTAAAAGAAAAACACATTGAGCAGTGATTGGATTTATAGGTATCAACAGAAGTTAGGTTTCTGGATGCGGTATTTGATTTGAGATATCCACTGCATTTATAATTTTTGTAGATTGTGAGAAATCACTGCAGGCGAGGTGTTAAACTCCAGGATCAATTAAGCTTTTTGTCTCACATCCGTTTTCTTTACATTTCTTTATGATTTATTGGAATTAGGTGTCAATTCCAGATTTTTATACCTCTGGGGATTGTCATTGGCGTTGTTAGTGAGTTGACAAGGAAAGGGCAGGAATGCTATTTGTATGTTCATCTGTTTGGTGAAGAAGTTTTAAATGAGGACATTGAGTCTTCCAATGTCCTGATTGTCTGCAACTAAAACACACACTTTGGGGTCTATGTACTAAGGCAAATAAAAGTCCCTCTCTATAGTTGCCTCCTCTCTGCCTGTTTGTCTGGCCATCTCCCGAGGTGTGTGCCCAGAGTCAGGGGGGCGGAGGCATAATGTGCCATGCGCTCTACTGTTTTTCCTATTCTGTAAGCCAAAATCCTCCACCACTTCCAAGATGATGGATGTCCTCATCTTCCTCTTTTTTCCTGAAAACATATTTGAATTTAAAGTTTGTCATGAGATACAGTGATTACCTATATTAACCAATTCAGGTAAGTCTTTTGCTTGCCAAACCATGGCATTGCTTTTTAGCTGGTTTGCAATGGGCGTCTGCAGGCCACCCATGAAGGCTGACACAACAGTTTGAAAAGCCATGTTTGCAGCATTTGCGATTCCTGAATACTGATCAAAACACTGTTGCAATCTATCCAAATAATTAGCAATACTCCCTGGTTTTATGGTTATGTTTTTTTAACCAATCAGTTTTTATGGGTAAACATAAGTAATACTTTTTAATAAACTTTCCTTGGCCTTCAGTGACTGTACCCGATGTTTGTGCTGGCCAGACAGAGTCAGTATAGAGATGCTATCTCAGTTCATATGTAAAGGCAACTATTAATTGATCTATATCAGACCAATAAGGGTTATAGTAAGTACAATGTTTTCAGTTGCTATTGGTTTTCCTCTCATGTTAGGTAAATCTTTTACCATATTAAATCTGTGAGTTTCCATGATACATAATTAGAGTGTTTAGTCCCATCCCCTGCTATTACCACTCTTAGGACATATATATATATATATATATATATATATATATATATATCCCTCCAGGGGAAAAGGAATATAATTACCTAGAAAATATGATGTCTGGTTGTATAGCGGTCCTATGTTCACCTTCTCATGTACACTGCCATGGGGGTAATGAGTGGCTGAATAACTTATGCCTATTTTCTGGTGCTATTTTTTATACCCCCCACCGTTGCACCTCCAGATCGTTGCAGAGGAGTTTATGGTGATGGAATATGAAGTACATCTTTTCTACTTTCATCTGGTAAAAATGTTTGATCTTCTGTGCTAATAGGGCAAAGTAATGTTGATTATGGAGTTGAAGCAGCGAGATATTAATATACATGTGCACCTCCTTTTACTATCTCTATTTCTGCCCTAACAACAAACTGATAATGCTGTTTATCTGATCTTTACTCTATCAAAGTAACTATACCCTTTGACTCACCTATTTTGCATCAAATAGTCATTCTAAACGAAGCTATGATTTAGGATTCAATGCCACTCTTCTGAGTAGCTTCTATTTCCATAATGTACCTACATACCGTAGTTGAGATTGGTGTTCCTGATGGCAAACATGGACAAACATGTGTCTCTCCCCTGCAATTATATGATTGAAAAAAAGACAACTCCTGGGGGTTATTCACTGACAAAGTTCCAAAGTGCAAATATGCAGTAACCTGTTAAAAGACAAGCAAACAAGACTTTTGAATAATACTTTCGGGAATGTGGAGCGATTTCATTAAATGGACATTACACTGGTATAGTGGAGGAGACATAGTTTGTGTGTGTTTCCTTCTTTCACATTTTGATGAACGGGAGAGCAAAAAAAGCTGCTGTTCTCTGGATGTCCCGATAATACTGTATGTACCCCATGTATGTTTTTCTGGTCTGCAGCAAGAAGATTTTGAAGCAAGTTAAAGAATTATCTGATAAATGTGGTCAGCAGTAGAGATGACCAATATTTCCATCAGTGGCCTGCAAAATATTCAATGGCTTTCTGTGTAATTGCAGATACAAAGCAGAGCTTGCATATTTCTCTAGTTAGTGGCTATTCCTTTTCATGTTATTCTTCCAAGTGTTAAATATGAACTCCATCCACAATCTTTAAAAAAACCAAAACTTATATTCCCCAATTGATAAATCTATTTAGAAATCTTTTAACTTTTAATTCTCTTAATAATATTTTTTTGTTTTTAACAGATTGTCTTAACTGCCTGGGAATTCAGTTTATTCATTAGTCAGTCTTTCAGTGTGTGACTGTTTATACATTTGTCATGGATGCAGTCTTCTCATATAATGCATACCTTTCAGAGTATTGTTACATTCTGCAACACAATTAAACTTCATACTTACTGCATAGAACAACATATTTTACCTCCAGTGCATTTAGCTGTATCCACCTTGCTCCTATGTCGTTTGACTGATCAGTGATTAAGCAGGCCCTCTGCACTCACGATAGATGGAAGACCCTACCGGGTGTGTTTTAGATGTGCTCTGCTCTTTGTTACCGCAGTAGACACATTTAGCAAAGAGAGCCATGATATTTATAACTTCAGGTGTTCTGGCTTTGTCCATCCTGGAGTGGATGTAGGTAACAGATAACTGCAGAGGTAAAACACTGTTGTATTTCTTATTATATTTCTAACTTTAAACCTTAGTGCTGCAGAGAGGTTGGTGCATTTAAATGCTGTAGATAAATTATGAAATAGCATAAAATTGCTTACAATTATTATGAACTGACACATTATAAAAGTATGAATATATTACAATATTGGATCGTGAATACGAATAAAAAATTAAGGCTGGCAATCCAATTTAAATTGCAAATTCAATACAACTGTATAGTAATCTGCTAAGGTCAGCTGTGGTATATGTATGCCAAAAGACCTTCAGATATTGTATCTTCTTGGTCAGGAAGGGATGTTGTTTTAAAATATTTTGAGAACTCATTTTACATTTAATAAATGGGCAATATGGAAAAGGGTAAATTACATTTAAGCACAGATCTGTCACTACAGATGGACTAGAAAATAGTCACAATCCTATTGACGAAGTGCCGATATTTAACGTTGCATACACACAAATAACTGAGCAGTGGGATGGTTATTGTGCTGATTCAGGACTGTCCTAATTTCATGTCACTGATAAGTAATTGCAGGATTAAAGACTAAGTAAAATTAATTTTATGTATACTTCACTAATTTTTGCTACAGTGTCTGTAAAGATTAAGGGCCTATATATTAAGCTTTAAACTACATGGAAACATCTTTTTCTGCATGGTTTAGGCATTTAGAAACATAGCTATTTAACAGGAGGATCTAAAATGCTGTCAATTATTGACAACAATATAGTAAAACATTCTTTGGAGATGCATCTGTGATGGTTCTCCTGGAATAGCAGCAATTTGAACCAAGTTGTTCCTATAGTCTCTTCTTTATTTTTAGAATTTTGAATCCTTACAGTAGCCAGTTTGTCTCTGTTATTTGTAGTTACTTGTGATTTCTCACCTGTAGCTTAGTAAATGATAAAACATCTTTCTTTTTGTTGCTACTTATAGATTCCTATACAATGTATAAAAAAACAAATATACCTCTTTCATAGTAGGCAGGATGACATAAAATGGCAAGATACAGACAAGGAACAACTATAGATTATTAATAAGATAATTCAAACAGCTTACATTGTAAATGGTAAATTGGTAAATATAAATGTACATATGGCTGGCTAGTATATTAGTTTAATTTCTGTTGGAATTCCCTTTCAAGAAATTGTGCTGCTACCTGTCAGGCAAGTGGGTTTGCCTGACTAAGATTGTTTTGGATTTTTTTTTTATCCATGGGGTGTGTCCAGGCATATAATTGGCTGGATGACTAGGGGGTTTATTTACTAAACTGTGGGTTTGAAAAGTGGAGATGTTGCCTATATCAACCAATCAGATTCTAGCTGTCATTTTGTAGAATGTACTAAATAAATGATAACTAGAATCTGATTGGTTGCTATAGGCAACATCTCCACTTTTTCAAAACCGCAGTGTAGTAAATATACACCTAGGTCTCCTTGGAGTGAAAAGTAGACAGAGGGCCTAATTTGTAACTTCAGGTGAATGGTTGGTTTAGCTGGCAGTATGTTGAACTGAGAAGATGCAGTGACTATCTGGTGGCAGTAGGCAGTGACTCCGAAATGTATTTTGAGGACCTACAGAGACATGACGCTGAAACTCTTAAACTTCCAGTGGCAGTATGTTGAGGCTAAATAGGACAAATAGCTATTGTGGGTCAGTTGTGATTTTTGCCTGAATTTAACATCTAGTGCCTCTAATTTTAATGATAACCTGGTGTCACTCTTAATAGCACTAAAGCTTTTGAAAAGCACCTAAAAACAGCTGTCACCCTTTCTTAACAACACACAAGAGCTAAAGGACTTCAACATCCATCACAGTTTGAACGGTCAAATTGGCATCAACGAGTCATCTGTAATTCTAAGCACTTCCCTATGTCTGGATAGGAGAGCTTCAGAAATACAATATTTTGTAATATATTGTATTTTTTTTAAGATTGGTGCACATACAGATGGAAAATGTTTCGTTTTAAATCTGTGACTCCCAGACCTATGATGGGCGCACCACTATAACCCCACTGCCTCCAATCTAGGTAAATGGAAATGGGATGAAGTTAAGCATACAAAAGAAAGGTGCTTCATCATTAGATGGTCAGTACATCTACTTCTGGACCATTCTCACTTAGACTAGCTCAGCTATTCTCATCTGCAACTCTAGTATGTTAAAATGGAACAGGTGCCCATATATCAGGGGCCAAGTGGAGAGCAAAAGCCAGTGATGCATGCTCAGTATAGGGGTTGTGATCATATGGACCCCCAGGCTGCACATTTATGCTTTCCAAAAGCCAATTCTATGCATACAGCCTAGAAGGGTGTAACCACCTGGACCAATATGACTATTGATGCACACAGCCCCCTGCCCCCACTTGTCTCCACCAATAATCTGTCTAAAATGGGGCATTGATAGGTAGTTGTGTCCATTAAAAGTGGTCCCTGGAACCCAGGCCGTTGCCACATCATTTCCATTCTAGTCTTCACACTGCCAGGCCCCAGGACAGGCCTAAGTACTTTGAACTTGCATCTGCCATGCATGTGCAGGTTTATTGACAAGTAAGTTGGTTGAAAGAAATGATTGCCTGACATCTCTCTTGATGAAATAAAGGTACGATTTTAACACATCTCCTTTTCTGTCTACTGCACAGTTCTTAATTGACTTACATATCAGAACAGTGGTGCAAACAGGTGGCTGATACTTTCTCTCCATTAAGACTGTCACTTGACCTCTCACCTCATCAATACCAGATTCTGTATGTTTTCCTTTCTCTCACTCTATGTTAGCTGTCCTGCTTGGGTATCTCAGACTCAATTCATATAACCCTGTCACCAGTCTCCCAAGTCAGGATTCCTAAGCCTTAACTATTAGATTTCCTGATGGATCAGGCTTACTACATTCTGCATTGGTCTTTTACATTGAGTTTCTTGCACTTAGCCTCTCTCTGTCCTCCACACAGCTTTCAGTGGATTGGCTGAGCCTCCATCTTGGAACTCAGACTCAATTTACATTAAACCATCAGCTTCCTCATCATTTCTGGTCTCAGTACAGTCAGTATTGACTCGAAGGGGCCTGAACTTGAACTCATGAACTGCTGCGCAGCCATCTCAAATGTGAATAAAAATAAAAACCTAAACCACGTGGGAAGTAGAGCTAATTGCTACGTCGTTTTCTTACTCTCTTACTATATGAAATTATAACTCCCACAGTAGGTCCCTTTGGTAAATGTTTTTACTATTTATTCCTATTTATATTATATCTTCCTGTACATTTTCTTAAATGTATTATTTCCCAAGATAGTCTATTCAATTCTTTTCTCTGCAGTAACCAGAAGTAATATCACTATTAAATATATTAAACAGAACAACAATACTGCTCCCTGGAGTATCTATTGGTTACCTAGCCTTCCACTGAGCATATACTGTTGATTTTTACACTCTGGGAGGTAGTTAAAGCAAGTTTTAAGTCAATTCATTCACGTGTCTGGCATTTTACATTCAGCATAATAGTTGGATGCACAGAAAATTTTCCTTCTTTGCTTCATAGGAATTATGTCACTAGAAATAGGTATAATTTAATTGGTCATCACAATGTCCAGTCTAGGCACAGGGCATCTGTTTATGAAGCTCTACCCACCATACACCTAGATTTGCGCTAACGCAACTAGATTTCTGCCAAGACACATACATTTATGAAGCAAGATGGTGGTGTTTGTGGGTATGCAGAAGCTTTGCACAGAGTGGAGGTATTGGGTACAGTGAGGAGAACCAGTGTGCTGCTTTGTTCTGATTAGGGCTGAAACTATATAACGTTTTGTGGAACAAAATTTTTTAAAGATAAAGGGCGTGGATTTTTTTTTATAATAGTTGATTGCTAATGGGGGCAATAATTTTTTTATGATGGGAATATCACTTATTATTTCTTGCTGGAAGCACCCTTTATATTGCACACATGTGGAACTACAAGTACCAGCATGCACATGGGCACAAGTGTTGCCATAAATAATTATTCCCACCATTAACAATAAAAAATTATTTCCCCTTAATATAATTATATGTTCACATTGCCCCCATAAATATAAAAAAAAATACAATACTATTGTTCCCATAACATAATGAAAAATAAAAATTGCCCCATAAATTAATTATAAATTAATTTTGTGGCGATAATCAATAAATAGTGTATGCCACAGTAATTCATAAGTCTATAGTAGCTCCTTTTTATGCTCTGAATGGCAAGGTTTCCCAGAATGCATGCTGATTGAACAATCTCGCCTCTAACTACCACCACTTTTGTTTTGGCTGTTTTGCAAGCGGCTTCCAGACAGTTTATTAAACCGCAATCTGTTTGTATTTCTAGTGTGGTAAAAATCAGGGTGGTGATATTTAAAGTGGTGCTTTGTAAAATTGTGGTTTTCAGGCGGTTTACTGACAACTTGGCCTTTAGTAAATCCGACGGTTTTAAAACCTGTGGTTTCATCAAAATGCCCTTTAGTAAATCTAGACCCTGGTTTGCTGAGGCATCTCCTGAGCACAGATAGTAGGTGTGCTCCTAGCCAGACACACTGGTGCTAAACCAAAGTGTTTTACACTGGACACTAAATGACCTCCACTGTATGTAAGTGGCCAGAACATTACACCTTGTGCATGTTCTCAATGTCACACCCTTACTTCTAATGGAATGTGCTTCATCTGTATATCCACCAATACACTGTGCTTTATCAGTTTGGTTATCTACCCAAAAATGTTCACTAGATTTTTTTTTTAACTTTATTTCCTGATCCACATTGTCATGAACAATGTCAATATTACTGTCAATGTAAGTAAATGACAGTGTATGTAGAGATATAGTACACTCAGGGCTTCTTAACCTGCCAACCAAATCCCCATGTCATCCAACCTTAATTCCCATATCATTCAGAGCAAAACTATTGTTTTCACAGTAACAAATTAGCCTGTTTTCATTTTCCTATTATTTATACAGGTCCCTAATTTCTTAATAGTTATGTTAAAAAATAACCATAGCTGTAAAAAGGAAATATAATCTTAAAAAAAAACAATAATGTGGGTCCATGATAAATATAGCTAAAAAACCCTAACTTATAGTGTAGGAAGATTCCTTTTATAGTGAGTCAGAAGAAGTTTGGTGATTTATTATAGAACATCTCTAATTTCTCTATTTTCTACATACGACGGACTGTGATTTTCTAAACAATATTCAATAAATGATAGTGGACAAAACCATTCTTGTCATATAATGTTTCAATGTTGTACACATAGCTCTTGTAATGTCCTGTGTTGTCCAGATCAGCAGTGAATTTTATGTCTTATCCTCCATGGTCCTCAGGGCATTAACTGTTAAATAGCAATTTTGCGTGTCCCGTTGCTCTACAATAAAACTATACTGTCATTGGCTTTGTACAGATTTCCATTACAGGCAATATTGGCGCCCTATGTATTTTAATTCACAGAAGCTCCCTATAATGTGACTTGCTACTGTCATCATTTACATGCAGATAAGATGGGAGACAGATAGCTGGAATGAATGTGCACTCTTACACATCGCTTGGCTTCTCTTAATGAATTCTGCTGGTGCTTTGTGACCTCTCATGCAATTGTTATTGGATTGATTGACAAGAAAGAAGCATGTTTAAGAGTCAGTAATACAAATGCATGTATTATTTCAGACATGCACAGGTTTATCAAAACAGAGAAATTAGCTTGCACATTAATAAATAAATTGGGATGGTTTAAATTTTGCCGTTGTTGATGACATTTCCAACATTTATCCATGATATGTTAGCTTATGTGGATTTGGCAAATAAAATTGGGTCTTAGACATTCATAGCAATGATATTGATATGTCTATAGCATATTATTGTGATCCAATCTTCCAAAATATAAAATATTACTGGGGAATATATTTTTAATTGACTGTTACTGCTATTATATATCGTAATCATAATTATGGATATAGTAACATGACCAGGTCAATTTCTTTAAAGTATTTCGATAAAATTGTGAACTAAATATGCTTTTATTTTGTAAACTGGAAGAAATTGAAGTAATAAGTTGCTTGAATGAGCTGATCCTTATACATAGCTAAGCCTCTCATTTTATTAGTGTACCCTTTGAAATATGTCCTACATTTTATTTGATTGTCACCCTGCTTAAATACAAATTGTGTATTTTCATTAAATTAAAGATGATGTGTACATGATAATATGCATGTATTTTCAGTCCTTTCTTTTATATTATACTTTGCCATTTTAAAGATTAATTCTAAACGTATATGTGTATATATATATATATATATATATATATATATATATATATATATACATATATATATATATATATATATATATATAATATATATATATATATATATATATATATATATATATATATATATATATATATATATATTATGCCTGTCAGCATAAAAGTCCATGTTTATATTTAATTGGCAGTACACTGGCATACATTTAATTTATGTAAACATGTTGATGGAAACTGGGGCCGCTAGACTATAAATTTGACGGTCTGGGGAGCAAAGCAAAAGTAGCCTGTAAAAGTGGGGACAAAAATGTACGTTTAGGCTTGTTCATAGCTTTAATATTACATTGACCTACTTTATAACCTACATTAAGAATCCCTGTTCAAAATGTGCTTAGGAGATAGTACTAAGTAAAATATTAAGTGAATAAAAATAAGCATCTTCTTAAGATCTGAAAGCATTCTTATTTACATACATCACTATTTAAACTATAAATGACATAGCATACGATACTAATTTCCGTTTTAGGTTATATTTTTACATACAAATGTTTGCAAAGAAACACATACATAAAATAATTTCTACATATGTCTATCTACCTAAATGATCTGCAGTATACTGGAACTACATTGAAGTAATTTGGCATCCCTGTTTTTATTAATGTTTCCTTCAAATGTTTGTAATAAACACTATAATCATACTTACATTTTTGCACAACTATAGATTTATTCCAAGTGGAATATGTATACTATATTCCACTTAGTATACTATTTACTATAACACTATTTGGGAGTACAAGGTTGCCACATTTATGTTTATAATAATCCAGAATTTGGAAGATTTGACCTATGTTTCAGCATTTATTTTTATAAACTATAGTCACAACGGACAACTGAAAATTGAGATTTCCATGGTATGATTTTGGTTAATTGTTTTGGATGGTATGGAGATGATGCAGGTTTATATAAAGGAAAACATATCTATTTGTGTGGTCATAGGTATCCTTTTATTTAAGTTTACTATCCTTCATAGAAAGACTTACATTTTTTTACCGTAGCAAAAACATTTTTAACAGAGCCTACAAAAGCTGTAATCTAATAGCAAATTTACTGACCAATTTTTATTGTACCTCTTTCTAGGTTACTTTGGGGCTATGGTCTTGCATCTCCATTTATGTGGAACTACACGTTTATAGTGGTTCATTAAATTGTTACATAGCTAGATTATGTGCATTTAACATGCTTTTCTAGCTTGTTCAATGGAAATAAAATGCATCAGAGAAAATCTGGAAACCCATTTAATTCCTTCTGTACACTTTTTATCTGGTAAAGAGATTATCGTAATAAAATATTTACCATTCAGCTTTTGCCTGAAGCCATTCTCTATTTGCACAAAGATTTTGCTTTTCATCATATTAATTCAAGTGAAGATGGAACCTTGCAGGAACTTTGCAATCCCCTTTCACAAAGTCCTATATATAAATATTAAAAGTCGTCTTTATTATAAATGTGCTTTAAGAAAAAGACACATTTAATTAGGGAACCGTCGTATCGGCTTTCTAAAATGTTAATATACTTTTGAGAATATTGAAAGCACTGAAAACCATATAGATTCTATTCATTATTATTTCTGTTAAGAAAAAGATTGAGGCCATAAAATTTTAAATATCAACTTATTAGATATGTTCTAGTAGATATGTCACACCGTCCAATTCCCTTGCTGCTGTAGTTTAAGCATATTGACTGGTATTTCTGATTTGCTGCTCAGTTCATCTCTGATTTCTCTTACGGATTTAAACCACCCTCTAGGTCAGCAATGGGCACCAGGTGGAGGTTCCCTTGTGAGGGTTACATTTGGCCTTCGTAAGCAAAAGAAATTACCAATATTACACCAGCTTTCTGACTGGTAACAATTTTATCTTTTAATTCCAAAATTATGTTGCAAATGAGATGTAAAGTCACAATACCATAAGCCGAAACTTAGACTCCTAAATAATATACTTTTTCTGATCATTCCTTTAGGTGCACATGATGTTTGTGTGGGTTTCCTCCGGTGCTCCGGTTTCCTCCCACACTCCAAAAACATACTGATATGTTAATTGGCTACTATTAAATTGCCATTAGTCTCTCTTGGTCTGTGTGTGTGTGTATGTTAGGGGATTTAGATTGTAAGCTCCAATGGAGCAGGGTCTGGTCTGAATGAGTTCTCTGTACAGCGCTGCGGAATTAGTGGCGCTATATAAATAAATAGATGATGATGATGATGATGAAATGTCTGTGCAAAAGAAATCAATATTTAAATTACAAGCAGGATCTGTTCCTTTAATGGATAGTGAAATAAACAGTACTTAGAGAAAAGAACACCTCTACATATTTGCATATTTTGCATCCAGTGTAAAAGTATTTAAATTCCACTTAAATTGGTCAATTAAGATTATAAAGATTATAAACTTTGTTAACTTAAAATAATTCTACATTAAATATTTTTAACAAAATATTAAAGGCTGAACCACTCCTGTATGGAAAATGAGACCGCCGTATTCAATCTGTTTGGAAGCGTTGAAAAGAAAGGACCTTACTATATCTATAATGTATTACTGAGTTTCAACCTTACATGTCTATAAAATATTACTATTTTATATTGCAATTATAAAAATATTAAGAAACTTACTCTTAAGGATATTTCACATCACCGGGTCATTTTCTTTTAAGTATTTCTTTTGATGACATTGTTAAATAAATTGTTTTTTGTTTATTAAATAGGAAGAAACTGAAGCAACAAGTTGTTTGCATGAGCTGATTTTTAGATGTAGCTACAGTAGAAAATACAGCTTCCTTTTAATTAGTGTACCCTTTAAAATATACAATACCCTACGGTTTATTCAGCTGTTTACCCTGTTTATATACCAAACGTGAATTCTAGTCAGAATTATAATCCAATCGCATGCCATCCTATGGGTGGCTCACCACCGCTAATGAAAAAAAATATGCTACTTGAAGCAGTATTCAACTAAATCTATATAGGTAAAGAGCATGTCTCCTAAACCGTTACAGTTTACATTGTTTGTAGTTGAATGATTTTCCTATGATTTCATTCCCCAAATGTTTCACCCAGGAAAAACTTCAGTTTCTCCCTTTGTGCCCCATGTCTCCTGCATATGAAGCATTTGTGAACCCTCCTTACAGAAACCAGTCACAACAGTCAGTGAACTGATTGGACAGTACCTCATGATAGCATGAAGCAGTATGCTCAAGACTTGACTGGTCATTGACACTATGTACTATGACTATATATAATATATATATATATATATATATATATATATATATATATATATATATATATATATATGTCCCATAAATTGTAAGTTTGCGAGCAGGGGTCTTTTACCTCTCTGTCTGTATGTATTACCCAGTATTGTTTTATTAATGTTTGTTCCCAATTGTAAAGCGCTACGGAATTTGCTGTCGCTTTATAAATAATGATGATGATATATATATATATATATATATATATATATTTATATATATTATATATATATTTTTTTTTTCAAAAGTGTCTTTATAGTGTATTACACTTATATTATCTGTTGTCAAGTATTCCTGGAGCGCGGTGGCTTAGTGGTTAGCAATTCTGCCTCACAGCACTGGGGTCATGAGTTCGATTTCCGACCATGACCTATGAGGAGTTTGTATGTTCTCCCCGTGTTTGCGTGGGTTTCCTCCAGGTGCTCTGGTTTTCTCCCGCACACCAAAAAAACATACTGATAGGATAAATGGCTGCTATTAAATTGCGCTTAGTATCTCTCGTTCTGTGTGTGTGTATGTTAGGGGATTTAGATTGTAAGCTCCAATGGGGAAGGGACTGATGTGATTGAGTTCTCTGTACAGCGCTACGGAATTAGTGGCGCTATATAATTAAATAGATGATGATGATGATGAACTATATTCTAGCTAAAGGTACATGGAGCTGCTTTATCGTGACTACTAAGTTCCTTTAATCGTTAAAATCTGATACACCTGAGTAACCACCTGGTTAATACAGGATACAGGACACAAGAAATGCTAATAGTACAACATCAAAACAATATCTTCATATATCAAATGAACATTAAAATCATATTTATATTAAAAGTGACATCTGATTTTTTGTATCTTCTGCAGGCTGTAGTTTGATTATCCCCCCCCCCCAACCGCTGATCCAAAGAACGGCTGTGCTCAACGGACTGGTAGACAGGGCGGTTTGAGCAGAGTAACAGCAGCTATATCCATTGGAAGTCAAACTTGTGATTGCAGGACCGGTCACCAAGTGTGAGATAGATAGATAGATAGATAGATTGATCTTCAATTGTCGAACTGTAACTATATCTATCTTTTCATTGCTCCTATATTTATTTTATTTAGGGCCCCTGTTCTCAATATGTCTTGTCTGTAAAAGTTATTAATAGTGTCAGAATTTTCATGGGTGCAGGAGGTCAGCCGCTAGAGCGCCCAGGCCCAGAGCTCCATTTCCTGCCTGGCATCCTTGCATTTTGCCTGAGGTTCCATTCTGCTCTCAAAACAGAAGAGTGAAGGCCTCTTCTGACTGGCTCATGCACAGTGGGAGTATGTGCGAAACCATGCTTGCTACCAAATGTTTGCTATGTGGTCTGGTGATGCACTATTCCGCCCAGGTAGTAGTACTGTGCTTTAGCTGGGAAAAATTTTTATGCGGTTACTTTGTTGCTCAACTGTTGTCTGCCGGAGTACTCTGTCTTATCCATTTCTAAACCTCACTTAGTGATCTTTATTATCCTACCATCTTCAGGGTTTTAACCTCAGTTATTGTACTGTCTATATTTACAGACTGCAGCGTACTGCGTTCATCTAACAATGGATAGTACAATTCCCTCAAAGTGTCATCTGGTGGGAGAGAAAATGATTGCAGGAATTTTTAATATTACGCTTTGGGAAATGCACTTGCTGCTATGTGATTTGTTTCATTAAAGAGACACAACAGGAAAAATTAACAAAATCACCTGGTATAAGAAGACCGTTTAACACATGTTAGATCAGTACTTCCTGGCTCAATTTTCAGGTCCAGGTTGTTTTTCAGTCCCTACCTGTGTCTGGCATTCCTGAGTATAACAAGCAACATTATAGAAATACCTAGTGGGCAGGTCTTGTTTATTGATGGACCGACAGATCAAGCAAGTGCAATAAATGTTTGTTCGCTTCCAAAAACTCTCCTAGAAAATAGGATGTTATTCATGTGAAATACCTCACTGACATAGATTTTATAGATTGCAGGATGCGCTTGTCCACACAACCATATACAGCAGTTTCCTTTGGGAAGGATCACTTAGAATATACAGTAGCAATGCTTATTACTCCTTATTATATTTATTTGAGCTATAATGCAACCCATATAATGTTTAGTTTTGTTTAGTTTGACATACGTGTGATACTGATCTTGAAAGCTGATCCCTCCTGCCCAAACATTATTTGGCTTCTAATCTCAGTAGTCCTCCCAGTAAAGACAGAGTAGGCGATTGTTCAAGTTAAAACATAGCACAGTGATGCAAAGAGCCCTATTAATCTTAACATCTACTTGACTGACAATAGCAAATTCTCCTGCATAATCCTGTTAGAAAGTGGACTATTTTATTCACAGTTCTCTATCTCCCTTTGATCTTACTTACTCATTTTTTCAGACCTCAGGGCACATATTTTTTAATTTGTTTTTGCACATCAAATGCCCAAAGATTCTGCAGTGTGGGACACACACAAGTAAAATTACTTTCCAAGAGCCACAAAGAGCTAAAACAGGATTTAAAACTAGCTTCCCAGTTCAAAGACTGTGTCATTGTACATACTGCGCCACCTCATAGCCAGTTTGCTGGGCTTTGAAGTGTTTGCCTCAATAGAGAAGAAGCGATTAGTCTCCAGTCTTAGTGTAAGAAAGAAGTGGCTTTTATTTCCTTTTCAAATAAAAACGAGTATTTAAACTGATCACGATTGATGCCTATTCATTGCTTGCAGTAATATCTGCTTAATTCCCCAAGTATTACCACAATTAATTACATTTCTGACCATTTTTAATAATATTAATATTTTGCTTTAGTGTAAGCTTAAAGCAATTAAATAGAAAAGGCAGAACAATTATCAGGGTAATTCCTATGGCTAGAATTATTACTATTAAAATGCTCCTATAATATAACAAAAGCACAATATATGAGAAGGATTTCATATAAACAAAATAATGATCTTTTCATTGCCAGATTAAGGTAATGTTCACCCACAATAAATTTCCAGCAGGAATTCTGCAACTATCAATTGCAAGTGTACTATCTCTCAGCCTACCACCTACCCGACCTAGCTGCTTGTATTCAGCTGGGGAGCATCAAGACATTACATTTAATCAACACTCAATCCAGTATGTCTGTTGTAGTTTGTTGGATGGCTGCCACATGGACTCCATCAGCAGGAACGAGTGTCCTGCATTGAGTGTCGATTAAATTCAAATGTGCTCATCCCAGCAATATCTTGTGAAGTGCAGAGTCTGGTTAATAGGACCACTGCAGTTCTATTAGGGGGGAAGAGGAGGAAGATTCCTATGCAAAATTTGAACTTCTTTAATATCCACAAATGTGCAGAATTATAAAACTCACAAAACGTACTTTCCCCACAAAATAAAATTAATTTACAATACATACTGCAAGGACAAACTCGTTAAAGTATGCTCAACAATGCTTTTACTTTGTATTATTTTTGCAAGATTAATTGGTTTGTAAAAAAAAATTACATTGCTAAATTACACATTGAAAATACCGTATTAGAAACTTAAATAGATATCTGCAGTTTATTCATATCTAATGTGTGTGCTTTAGTAGCAACAAATTACTTCAAAACATGTCTGGGATCTTGTTTCCATGGAAACAGAGACGAAAATAGGTTTATTTGTTTTTTTTCCGGCATTATCTGTCATCGTGTTCTAGACAATTGTTGATACATTGTTTGCTGACATGATTGAAATATGATATTACAACATATGCTATAGTGTCATACTTAAACCTTCACATTATTGATAGTGAATCTCTATTTATCTATCTATCTATCTATCTATCTATCTATCTATCTATCTATCTATCTATCTATCTATCTATCTTTCTCTCTTATCCTTTGGGGACCAATTATATGTTTCTCATTACATTAAATTCAGTTATGAATATGGTGTTTAGAATAGATTGGAAGTCACATGAATCAAAGCATATCTCTGTGACTGAGCATCACTATATGTTGCAAATTCATAGCCATGCAAAAATGCAGTTATTTAGCATATGATGGTATTGCCAAGGGACAATTCTCTTGGTAGGCTGCATTATCATGAATATTGGTTCAGTCCCTAAATGGCTGCCTTCTCTGTGCATAGGCTACGTAGCAGCATAGGACGTGTATAATAACAATTGTATGCTGGCATTTTGCACAGTATAAAACATTCTCCTAAAGTATATTTTTACACTACTAATATAACAGCTATATATATGTACATAAATAGGTGTAACAAAAAACTTAAAATAAATAAGTAATAAAATTATTACAAAACAAACAATTTCTTTCAATTTCTTTCAATTTCTTCCAGAGTACAATGTGCAACAATTGCTGAAAGGCATGACATTCAGAAAGTAGGAACAAATAATTAAAATATACTTGATGTGATATAACTTATTTGTTTTATATTTTATAGTAGTATAACTTATAGGGGCTCATGCTGAGTTCAACACAATTTGTTTGTCAGGTGCCGTCCCTGTGCTCTTCCGTCCGCACAGGGACGGGCGCGTTCTCTCCTCCCGGAAGACGCGTCTGGTTGCCTGGCAAACAGACACTCTAGACCCGGCCGGCAGCTTTCTCTGCGCAGGAGCATCCCATTGTTAGGCAACGGCACGCTACTCAGTCTGACGTCAGCCCCCATCGGTAATCATTACTTCCATTCCCTATTTAAATAAGGCTCTCGCACCACTAGAGTGCCAGAGTATTATGTCCCCTAGCTCCAGGTGTTTATGTGGTTTTGCATCCTCTGTTTTGACTCCACGGTTCCTGACTCGGCTCTCCTTGACACTTCTTTTGGATTCTCCCTTGGGCCCTGTAAGATACTCCTGGTATGTGCCTTCGGCTTGGCAGACTATCCCACTGGATCCTCTCTGTGTACTACGCAGTCCTCACGGTTTCACCTCGGCATCCTAGATTATCCGACATCTTCAATCTATCTCACTCAATACCCTCCTAGAGAACCGCAACCTGCACTTCCCTCACAGCTAAATCCAAACTCCCTTGCTGGAGTCCCTGATGAAGACCAGAGGAGCGTTTGATTCTGTGTCTTCAGACAGGGTAGTTTCAAATTCAGCAGATAACTCCGGCATTCTTACATCTATTGTTCTATCATTGTTTACAGAAATGCATTAGACAGATTTTTTTGGGTTAATAAATAAGTAATCTGTAAATAAAACCAACTAGTATTTGCTTGATCTCATGATGCATGGTAAACATTCTTCTGTTACAAATGGGACCTTCTTAGTGAAATGCATGAGGTGTGTTTTATTATTTACTCGGTATCATGAAAGTATTGTTTATGATAAAATATAAATAACTACCAATGTCCTATTTAAATAGGAGGGATAAACGTGAAATAAGGGGCAGACATAGATTTTCCCCTTACAGGTGGGAAATGTTCTTTATTGACAGAGTGATCCAAATATCACATGAATTACATGTATCAAAGCAATTATATCTGTCAGGATTTTCAGCGATGTTGACAGCAGTCAACATGAGATTTATTTTAGACCTTACAATCCTACTAATCATTCTGTTATTTTAAATGAAAGATAAGGTTTACAGACTGTGTAGTAAGATGATCTCGGTAAGTCAGCAAATGTGAACCATTCTTCAAGGGATTTTAAATCAAAAGCTCTTTCTGTTTTGTGATTAGTATCTAAAGGGGTCAGACATACAATCACTGCCAATATGTTTGTTTCCTGTAGGTTATTTACTGCTTTCCCTTTCAGCTTAGCTCTCACATGAAACAGCATAACTGTCAACAATTGTTGGCTTCCGAAAGGGTCATGACCTTGTCTACAATGAGTGTGGTTTGGGAAGATTGTATCTAATTTGGCTGGATCAGAAACATGGCCTAATTGGTTCAGATTTTCCAATTGGGAATATTGGCAGGTAGGAAGCAAAGTATGCACTGACTTCTATGGAAATGGATGATGGGTCATGAATTGAAAATAAGTCAAGCATTAAGCTTGAGCATTCATTTATGCTTAAGCATTCATGGTCCATCATAAAGTCAGTGTCCTAATTAGAGTCTCCTGTAGTATCCTGCATTATAACACATACAAGAAAGGCTTAAAGCACATAGTGTAAGAGCTATTAATGTAATAAAAGTATATCTGAATCCTCCTGCATTAGATATTTTTTTCCACACGGTCTTAGTGCTGACATGTGAAATAGATCCACAGCGTAAAATATTAATGGGACCTATGTTTGCTGTTTTTGGTATTATTTTGTATAATAGTTTGTGTGATAGATTATACACTTTGGATTGGCCCCCAGGCTAGTTTTGCTCAGTAGCTGCTGACACACAGGAGAAAGGTTGGATACAGGCTAAGTTTGGGACTGGCAATCCTGGTACAAAATCGGAATATTAATCCAAAGTCACAGGCAGGCAGCACAGATTTATAAATGGATAACTAAGCCAAGGGTCAGGGTTACAAGCAAACAAACATGGTTAAAAGCAATCCAGGTTGGTGCACAGTAATATACCAATAGTAGGTTCAAAACATGTTGTTCAGACACTATTCAAAGGGGAGAGTGGAAGTCTCATTGATGTCATGGGCCCAGCGTTACAGTCGCATAATCTTATTTATTACTGTTGACTACGCTATGCTCATAACTAGTTAAATTAATATGTAAATTCAAATAGACAATTAAATTGGTAATATAAGGTATGTAATTCCAATGACTGTTACTTGAGAAACATACATCATTTTATTAAACTAATGTTTGTAATCAATGATACTTGATAGATTGTGTTAAAAAATTAAGACTATATCTTTTCATATTTTGAAAACTAGTTAACTTCATTAGAAAACTGTCAGTCAACAAAATGTTGTAGCTCTGGACTTGATACATATGTTATCTTTACAATGTGTCCAAGGATACTCCTGAACGCCTTCCTTGTTTGCATACCCAAAGGATTCTGCTTTGCTTGTTGCAGTCACTTATATGTTCATGTAAAGTTGGTTTCACATTTTGACTTGATACCTTTGTATTGAAGTGAACCTAAAATGGAGACTTTTCCTTTTAAATCTCTTTGTAAAAGTTATGTATTTATCTGTTTAAAAGGAAAATAGCAATAATATCCAGTGGCCAAAAAAATCTGTCTTTGTGCCCAAGCAGAAATTAGCAAGATGCGCCACTGTCTCCCTCTCCATCCAAATGAGTTCTAATTGCCATTGCCCCCATGGCAGCACGGTGACTACGTGGTTAGCACTTCTGCCTTACAGCACTGGGGTCATGAGTTCAATTCCCAACCATGGCCTTATCTGTGTGGAGTTTGTATGTTCTCCCCGTGTTTGTGTAGGTTTCCTCCAGGTGCTCCGATTTTCTCCCACACTCAAAAAACATACTGGTAGGTTAATTGGCTGCTTACAAATTGACCCTAGTCTGTGTGTCTGTCTGTGTGTGTGTTAGGGAATTTAGACTGTAAGCCCCAATTAAGTGAGTTCTCTGTGCAGCACTGCGGAATTAGTGGCGCTATATAAATAAATGGTGGTGATGATGATACATTATCCATTGATGCCCCCACACTCTTTACCCATGCCAGAAGTGACACTGACAAATTATACCTGAACAGAGATCCTAGAGAACATACCTGTAATTAGAATACAAAACATATCACATTATTTGTGGAAGAGTGAACAAAATACTTTCTGTCAATATCAGAGCAGACTGATTGCGTTTATTTGCCTATTTTGCTTTGAACTAAGAGCACGTTAAAAAATAAGCTACTGTCTCTGATATAGAAGAAGCTGATAGCAGTTCTATTACATACAGATACATTCAGACAGATCCCTCTTATACACTAGTAAAGGAAATAAGATGTAGAATACTGGGCATTGCAGCAAAAACTTTCAATATCAAAATGAGGTATTTCGGATATGAAGCTGACAATCACAAAATGATGTCAGTGTTCAGAAAAGCAAAGTTAATGTGACATTCTACTGCCAATAATTCAGTGCAGATCACAGTCAGCTACAACAGATTTAGGTTTTGCTCTGTTTTAAAATAAGAAGCAGTACTATGATATATACCTGTCCAGATTTTACCTGTACATTGTAGATTTGCTTCATTGAAGAAGCGAGGCCAAACACAGACATACCACCTAACAGGACACTACCTACTGGCAGGGGCTGGCTGGCAGAGTTTAGCCTGGGGGGCAAGCACATAGCACTGGCCCATAAGTAGCGGCCCATCCTTAAAGTGTGGTCTTCGGTACTATATTTATCAATATAAAAAGAGGCTATTTTAGTGTTCCTTAACCCAGCGATACTTTATTTTTAAATGATAAATCTTAAATAATACAAACAAAAAATGCAACAAAAACAAACCTGTTTATATTGCATTTTATTTTATATGTTTCTTCTCCCGACAGCACTTTTGTTATTTTACATACCTCGCTGATTATAATGGGGTATAAATAATATTATAGTAATAGATTATATAATGTTCTATTACAGTACTGAACACAGGGGCTGATTTAACAAAATGCAAAAAGCCCTTTTGCTTTAAAAACCTGATGTTTTTGCCAGCAAAAGGGCTTTTTGCATTTTGATAAAAAGATTAAATAAATTTTGCATTGGACTATATACTAATAGGGTTATTATTTGTTTTAGGGTTAACCCAAAACAAATAATATGAGCGGTGCTACTGGTAGGAGGAGCAGAGCATTAGGTGTCAATCTGACACCCTGGCCCAGAGCTGGATTAAGGCTCTGGGTGGCCCAGGATACTTTAGACAGGAGGGTCCCCTATGATGTAACATTGTTATCATTTTAGACAAATACACTGGCAATACTGTGTGCACTAACTTCACAAGCAGTATAGTGTGAAACGGGACATACCTCCTAACTGTCCTTGCAGTCAGACCAAATCCTGAATATATGAGACAGTCACCCAATTTTGGGACTGCTCCAACAGATTCAGGACAGTTGTCAGACTGTCCTGTTTTATCCTACCTGTCTTGTCACTTTCACCACTTGTGGCTGCTGGTGTCTTTAGATCAGTTGCTGCTTGTCTGGATCCTGGAATGTTGGGGGCCCTATTTGAAAAAAAAAAAATGGGTATATGAAATTTTGAAAACTCCAACCAGCCACGCTGTTAAATCAATATAATACCCACGTTTTATAATGAAGCCTCCCTCCAGACCAAAATTAAAATAATAGTATTCACATTTGATAAATATATTTATTTCTCTCCAACTAGTGGGGCTGTTTTCCCCAAACAGCCCCGCATTCAATTAATGGCTCTCAAACCACCCCAGCATTAAATTAAAGGTCCAATCACCACATCTTAACTTTATAGGCCCCACTATAAAATTGCCCCACCACTCACAAATAGGATAGCACCCATAATTAGCCCCCAACCTGCACTCACCATTAGCCGTGCGGCACGGTTAAGTTCCTAGTCTTCACACATGGGATGGCACATTTCACGTTGTGCGCGTCCCATGTGACAGCAATAGGAGGCCACACAACATGGGAGAGAGGGGGGGCAGACCACCACAGCCAATGGGAGAAGAAGGCTGGTCCCGGAGGAGGGGTCAGCCACCAAAAGAGACCAGGCATGGACTGGCCCAAATGTCTCTTTTGGTCCGGCCAGGGGGATATATGCACCCCTGTCCCCCGCCCCAGCCTACTGGACATGATACAAGCTTGGAGCTGTTCAATCAGAAGAATGAACTGAAACATAGGCTTTCTGCTCTTCATAATTGTAACTGGGAGGAGCTCAATGCATGTCTGTGACACCAGATTTTAGTCTGTGCCATTGTTTTGTATCCATCAGAGAGGATTGTGTTTCAACATGCATAATTCCTGCCTGTATTCGAATCAAAGAGTTTCTTAAGATACATTACAATTTTAATATAGGTGGAAATATAAACAATACTTTCCGTACATAAACATACATAGCAGAATGAGGTATAAGCTTAGCAGGTATGTACAATTATTTCACATCAGACCACACATATAAAATTAACTCTTTAATACATACAGTACATACAATGTATTTTGAAAATAAATCTTAAATGCGTAATTTTTAATCAAAGACTGCCATGTCGGCCATCACGATCATCCGCCATTTACACCTGCCCTATAGCAGGTGTAAAAGATACGGCTGAAAACAAGCATTCCTGCAATAAACAGGATTTGAATTGGCAGCATCAGTGTTAACACGACCTTGCTGTGTATGGGCTTCGTTAGTCCGCCCCTTCCCTCCCCTGTTCCACTCAAGTCGTAAGGGAACATAAGTGTTAGATGAGTGTGGATATGGATTTTGTGCTTTGAATTGCATTCACATATGTAAGTTTGGTTTATGGGCATGCACAGTCATACATCCGGACATACTCACTTACTAGGTAAAGGGGCATAATGCTCCATTACCAGGCCTCATAGCACAATTTTAGAGAGCGGTCAGATGATGATTGTTCTTCTGCTCCAGAGACCTTACTCTGCTCTTTAGAGGTGAAATTTACCTAAGGGCAGTGCAACTCTAAATACAAGTGGATGTATTTGATTTTGTACATATTTGAAGGTTTTAAGTTTGCAACCATACATGCATCTCTAAATAATCCCCTACATTCACTTTGTCTCCAGTACCTTTGTGGTTTACCTTTAGCAAAGTTTAGCAAACAAATGTTATAATTCTGAGATATTTGGTACTTGGCCCCTTAGAGCTTTCCCCTGTGCATCATTGTGCTCCAGAGCAATCATGTTTTTATGAAGAAGAAAAAAGGAAACAACTAATTAAAACATCTCAAGGTTACAAAGCTGTGTAACTTTTACATGGGAAGCCTTGGAGGATAATGGATTCTTGTATGCGTGTATAGTCATTTTTATCATCGAACCACTAACTTTAAATTCTGAGTTTGTCTATATTTTCTTCCAAGGGAGAAGGCTGGAAACAATGATTGATGCAGAGATTCACATTAAAGAAATAAAGAATTGAATATAATAACAACTGCAAAGCAATGATCAGACATAGTCACAAACAATCCTCCTGCAGAATAAGATCTACATTATTCCAAATTCCAGGTGCAAAGATACTTCTTTTTAAATATATCTAAGCATAGATGTTTTCTAAGAAAAACATAGCTTACACTGTGTAATTATATCTTAATTGGAACAGACAATGTACTTTTGCTGCAATAATTAGGTTGGAGGATTGGGTAAGCATGAAGCCTGCGCTTATTTTCAAAGGTTATTAAATGTTATGGATAAGTGAGACTGTTCGTGAATAAATACATGCATTAAAATAACCACTGGAAACTGCACTTTCAGCATTTAGATATAGTATTCAAAACACAAATTAATCATGCATTTGGCCAAATCTAGATCATAAACAGAAACACTCTTGTTTCTATGAATACTGGAAGAGAATGCTGGTGTCTGCTATCCTCTCCCCATCTGCAGTGACAGGGTTATTGCTGTGAGTATTTTGTAAAGTGATTAGAAGCTTTATAAACCAGTGAGACCTAGTGTGATAAAACCACAGAGGTTGAGTCATATAACTTGGCAGGTGATTTAGACTTTACTTTGCTCATGGATAAGTGTAGACTTATTAGTCAGGACTTTGCTCTACTTTCACAAACACATTATCACTTTTCACAAATCCAGCTGTACGCATACAGCTGGTAGGAAGTAAAGGTATTTGCCAGTGACCATTTCATACATTTGAAGTGATATATTGAATAATTGAACATGGTACTCAGGTGTAAAGAAAGAGATGACTGTACATCCATTAATGATTGGTTGAAATGGAGGAGTCCTACAATGCTGCCTTAATTAGAAATAATAATGCTATTGCTTTGCTTTGTTTTGGAACAACAATAAAAAATATTTAAAAAAACCCCAAAAAAACAATACTGCATATTTTATAACTAGATTGTCTGCATTGAACAGGTAGAATTATAGCAGGGGACTCCCGGACTGCAACCACACATCAATACAACTCCTCTTGTAGACCGTGTCCCCATTGGCAGAGGCCAGCATCTAGCACTGTACCCCCAGCACATAGTATATGCCACCAGTCATGTTCAGCGTCTGTTTGCTGCCAGTCAGCTCCTGCCTCCCTCCCTTTTCCCGCTTTCCTTACTTATGATTCCTTCCATCTGACTACGCTCCCTCCTGGCTTCCATACCAGACGCTTACACTTCGATCACACCCCCCATAAATATGGCATCACCTCCACAGGTCCTGAAAATGACCCTCAAAATAGTATCTCTCAATGTAAATGGGCTTAACCAACCTTAGCAGCGATCTATGGCAATCCAATCTTTTAAGTTTAAAACGCACTTAATAATCCTATAAGAAACATATTTCACTCACTCCCACCCCAGCCTCACCAGCAGACGCTTTCCTCACACCTACTACTCGACCTCAGACCGAAAAGCCAAAGCCACTACAATTGCACTTAATAATACAGTCCCAATAGTCATAAACTCCACAGTCATCGACGACAATGAGAGATTTGTAATTTTGGTTTGATCCACCAAGAACCGATCACTCTAGATTTAGGATATGCCCCCAATGCGGGACAGTGTGCCATCATCGATTACTTTTTCCAGACCAATCTCTTTATCACTTTCTTCCAACCCCTCCTAGCGCAAATTTGCTCCGCGACTCTCTCAGACTCACCCCCATTAGCATTGCATAACATCTGTGCCTTGTGGTGGGTCCTTTAATCTTTGGCGAGTGTTTTCATCCTGTCACAGAATTACAGAGATGGCCGCTAACCGGTATTGGCACAACTGAACAGGGAGGCGCGGAGTCTAACGTACCCCCGGTAGGTCACGGTTCTCCAAGAAAGTCACCGGTGTAACAACAGTAGTAGACAGGCGTAGTCAGGCAATCCAGGTCAGAGCCAACCGAGTGGTGCAGTACACAGGGAGGATCCAGAGAGAAGTCAGGTCAAGCCAAATAGTCAAACCAGCCGGGCAGCAAGGTACCAAAACGAAACAAAGGAGAGTAGTCACAGGAAGCAGAGTCAGAACCGAATAACACACTGCATCAGAAGTTCAGGAAACGCTGGAGCAGGAGTGAATCAATACTCTGGCACTAGACATGTGTCAGAGGCTGCTTTATATACCCTAAGGTACATCCTGATTGGGTTAGGGAGATTTTGGCGGTCAGACATGCTGGCTGCCGACAGGTGAGCAGAGATAGCGTCCCGCTGCTAGGCAACAGGACGTGGTTGCTGAGAAGGTGCAGGCGTCCATCTCCTGCACCAAGTGTCAGTGCGGAGGCGGCGCCTGACACATCCATTCTCAGTTCCTTATCAGGAGCATTCAAGAATTGACATGCTACTGGTTGACCACTCTTCCACTTGGCTGCTTCACAAGGCAGATGTCATTCCTTTCTCATCATCATTATCAACATTTATTTATATGGCGCCAGCAAAATCCATTGCGCTTTACAATTGGGAACAAACAGTAATAAAACAATAATGGTTAATACATACAGACAGAGAGGTAAGAGGGCCCTGCACGCAAGCTTACAATCGATGTGATAATGGGAATTTGATTCAGAGAACGCTTAAAGGTTTGAGGACTAGAGGAGGTCTTGTTGTGCGAGGGAGGGAATTCCACAAAATGGGTGCAGCACGAAAAAGGTCCTGTAACTGGGAATGAGAGGATATGATGAGAGTGGAAGAGAGATGCAGATCTTGTGTAGAACAAAAGTGCCGAGTTGGGAGATATTTTGTGACAAGTGAGGAGATGTATGTTGGTGCAATTTTGTTGATGGTCTTGAATGTTAGTAGAAGAATTCTATATTGGATCTGTTAGAGACTGACAGAGTGGTTCAGCAGAGGAAGAACAATTTGCAAAGAAAAACAATCTAGCCGCTGCATACAAAATAGATTATAGGGGTTTGAGTTTGATTTTGGGATTCTGATTTTCTCCTGGACAGACCATTCTGCAGTCACCGTGGAGGTGGACTGGAGGTGATTGTAAGATCATCTCCTTTACAAGAAGGACAATAGGGACCAGGTGACCCAAGTGATCTGGGAGTTCTGCGAAAACTACTCCACTCCAGATGTCTCCACTCTCATGGTCTGGGAGGCACACAAAGCTACCATCTGTGGTACTCTCATAGTGTTAGTCAGTGAATAGAAGAAAAACTGAAACAATGCATTCCTGTACTGGAAACGGACATAGCCTCATTTACTACTCAACATCAATGCTTTCCCAAATGTAAAATGTACCAACAAATGTTGGTCCATTAAGCCAACTTGTCTTGGCGAAAACAGTTAACACCCTGCTCTGGCTCCATCAACACTACTATGAATGGGGAGATAAAGCAGACTCCATCCTTGCCCAGAAACTCAGAGTGAAACATACCCAAAATGGATTGATCTCTTTCAAAGTCTCTAAATGGCACCTCCTGTATGACCCTCAAAAAAAAGCAAACCAATTTCACATTTATTATTTCGATTTATTCAATCTGCGCGCATATTGAATGAATGGGTCAAACAATACCTACAGAAGTGTCACCTTCCCCAACTTACCCGGGCCCAACTAGCATCCGTTATATCAGCTTATAGCCACAATTAAATATCTTAAGAATTTGTTGGCGCCAGGTTCCTTCCTCAGGGGTGTCTCAGCTCTTTACCACAACCTCTTGGAAACAATCCTAGTAAGTAGATCCTCTTCGATACCGCTTTGCATCAGAAATGACACCAGGGGGTAAATGTATCATACTCCGGTTTCTTCAAGTCCCGTGAGTTCGGCGAGATGACAGCTAAAATTTAAAGCGACGCTGATACATTTACCCCCAGATAGGGATATCCCCCTTTTCCCCTCATTTTTGCCCTAAAAATTCCCTGGCAGCCTCCATATGCAATAGCTCAAACATAATGGGTATAAAAGTATACACCCAGGCCCATAAACTAGCCCTCTATGCAGATAACACCCTCCTCACAATTACCAAGCCCCACATCATGGTCCCTGTTGTCCTTGATTCCATTAGTGAATACGGCAAATTTTAAAATGAATACAGATAAAACAGAAGCACTCCCCCTCAACATCCCACACCTCCTGCAAACTGAAGTATCTAGAGGCCCACCTCACCAAGCACTATGATTAACTGATCTCTGCCAACTTCCCAACACTAATTGATACCCTAAAAACAGATCTCTGCTCCTGGGCTTCACACCATACTTCATGGATCAGACAGGTGGCTGCAGTCAAAATGAATGCGCTTTACAGTCTCCTCTACCTCGTCCAACCAGTCACAGTTAGACTCCTGTCCTCCACCCTCAAAGACCTTATAGACCTTCAGAGCTGCTTCACAAGATTTGTTTGGGGCTCCAGAAGACCCAGAGTCTGCCTAAGAGTCCTTCATAGGCACTTGAATGGAGGGAGGTCTGAGCCTCCCTCACCTATACAAATATTACATGGTCTCACACCTCACACAGTTAGAGCGCACACGCTTTTACTAGACTGTGGCTCGACATTGAAGGACACCTTAGTGACATGTATTTTTCCTGCTCCCTATTTAGGATAAACCCTAACGATCGCCCCCAGTGTTCACAGATTCCCCTGACTCTCCGAATTTCATTGTCAATCTGGACTTATTGCACCACACTTTTGACATGGTAAAAGACCCCCTCCGTATGACTCCACTATGGAACAATCCCGATATGCCCCAGGACTCAACCCTAGCAACTTCAAAAGCTGGACCTCTCTCAACTTTAAATTCTTCCATGATATAGTGCCCACCACTTTCTTCCCTGAGTTCTTTGGGCTCTAGGATCGCTTTGCTCTACCCTCGCCGGCCTTTAACCAGTATTGACAGTTATGTCACTTCTTTAAGGATAAAATCAAATGTTGAACCCCACATATCTCTATTGCGATGGAAGCCTTCTGCCTCGGCAGGTCCTCCTCTAGCAGCCTCATCTCAACAGTTTACTCACATGGGGCAGCACAGTGGCCTAGTGGTTAGCACTTCTGCCTCACAGCGCTGGGGTCATGAGTTCAATTCCCGACCATGGCCTTATCTGTGTGGAGTTTGTATGTTCTCCCTGTGTTTGCGTGGGTTTCCTCCGGGTGCTCCGGTTTCCTCCCACACTCCAAAAATATACTGGTAGGTTAATTGTCGGCTATCAAAATTAAATTGACCTTAGTGTCTGTCTGTGTGTGAGTGTGGATAGTGGGACATAATTTTGGGGAGCTGGGAAGAGACCTGGAAGAGAGATGGGAAGCACTATTTATTGTATATTGTAATAAATAATGTTTTATTTTTAGGCAGTGGGGATCTAATCCACTTTTCCGCTGTACATCTGCAGCAAAAGATCACTTGTAATACTTGTAGCTCTAATGCCAACTGGTAGTAGATGATAAAGTTGTTACAAGACTAGTAAGTTTATAAGCAAGATGCATGTTTACAGCAAAATTATAGCCCTGTTGCTGCCATTTGACGGGTTGTTAAAGACTGACACTCCTCACCAATAAAACCATAGCAACACACTATGGATGGCACTGGTTGTTGCCATGGTTGCAGAGGTTGCTGAAGAATCTGTCAAAATAGCAAAATAGTGTCTGAGGATGAAACAGGCCATTTCAGACAGAAAACATAATCATGATTTAATTAGACAACACTATTTTTGACAGGAATTACCCTTTAATACCTTCTGATCAAAGAAGGATGTAAACAAATATCTCAGAGAGGCTTAAACTGAAAAGAATATGCAAAGGGCCTATATTACATTACAAGGTAGTAGAGAGATGAGATAATATGAATGGAAAAGCTCAAGAGTAAAGGTTTTGAAACACTTTCTTGATTTTGTTTATTTTTTATAATATCTTTGTCATGGTTATGGGGACTGGGTCTTTTATAACATCCAATTCACGTTGTTAGATTCCCTGGACATCCATTTCATATTCCCATACCTAATATAAAGTGTCAGCTGGTAAAGCCACCTGTGGTCCGTGGAGATGCTGAGCACTAGAGGCAGCTGTGTATGACATTGCATTAACAATACCTGTAATAGCCAAGCTGCTCTCCCTTTTTCTATACTGTGGAAGCATCTGTTCAGAAATATTTATTATGTTTAAATTATTTCTTATCGGCAGTAGCAGATAGACTTTCTTCAATACCATTGTTCCTAATATTAACTGAATGAAAAACGAAAAATGCACTTGCTATGTTTAAAAAAAAATGGTAATTGTTTTCGATTTACTTGTGTCAAATCAGATTGTCATTTTCAAATAAAGCTTCATTTATATCTTTGAATATATAAAAAGAATGTATCAGCCTAGCCAATTAACAGTGTGCAATTTCCTATAGTGGCATTGACCCAGCTACTGAATTTGTTGCTGCTCTGTCTTTTGCATAGATTACTATTGACATTAGGCAGGTAAGCAAAAGAAAGCTAAAGACTGATAAAATGGCTCAGGAGTAAGCTTTTGTGAAACCAGTGTGATATATTTTACTTTTTAGTGGATGAAACAACAGTAGTTTGTTTTCTGTACACTTTAATTTTAAATTATGTATTCTAATGGTGTTACGGCATAATAAAACTAACAATTTAATCAATGTGGTCTACTATTAGACAGCAACAAAGCCAAAATATGTACCGTAAAAGTGGATTGAATTATAATGATTAGGTAGACCATCTAAATAGGTCATTTGGGTGTAAAATCAAAATAATATTGATGGTGTATTGCTGAAGTCAACGGTAGAATACACAGTGTGTGAAAGCAATCAGGTAATACTGAGCTAAAGGGATTATCATGTTAAATAAACATGCAGGAGAGAGTACATTTACATTTAAGGGAGCAATTCTTAATGTATCTAATTATCCAAACAACTGGAGAATAAGAGCAATGTACTTCTGTAACATAAAGTACACCAGTAATGAGAATTAATCAAATGGGAATTTGATAATTAAATATAATCTATTTCTTGTTTTAATGAACTACGTGCATCCTCTTTTCCCCTGTCACACTTTTTGGCTACAATCACTGTCTTGCGGGATAGCGTCTTATGATTTTCTTTGTAAGCTTGGAGAATAGTCCCCATGTTTTAATGCCCAAGGTTATTGTACTGTATGATAAATAAATATATTCCAGAGCACCAAATAGAATTATCTTTTCTCAACTTCATTTTCCAGATACATTAATTATCTCAATAATTTTAAATATACAATATAATGATATAATGATTTACATGCAAACAGCATAAAATTGCTTTTACAATAGGCTTAAGGTACCGAGCTAGCAAATATTTCAAAGACCTTGGGTAGAATTACAAAACATTATAAAAAGGAAAAGTCAGGGTTTTGCCCTTAGTAACCAATCAGATTCTAGCTAAAATTTTTTAGAATCTACTAGATAAATGATAGCTAGTATCTGATTGGTTGTTATCGACAACACCTCCACTTTATTTTTTTAGATGGTTTAATAAATCTACTACCTTGTGTCCTTCTTGTGTTCATGTTTACTGGCAATAGTAATATTGCTGCCAATTGTCCCTAGATCCCAGGGAGGTTTGATAAAATGTGTTCTATTCTGCCTGCTAGATGCAGTACTTAATCTTTACAATTGATAAGTTAGTATTTATCGAAGAATCTATATAATGGAAAAAAAATACATTATACTGTCATTTAATGTAGAAATTCTACATACACACTTGGGGATATATTTACCAAACTGCGGGTTTGAAAAAGTGGAGATGTTGCCTATGGCAACCAATCAGATTCTAGCTGTCATTTTGTAGAATGCACTAAATAAATGACAGCTAGAAACTGATTGGCTGCTATAGGCAACATCTCCACTTTTTCAAACCTGCAGTTTAGTAAATCTAGCCCTAGAAGACCTTAAAAGTCCACATTTAAGATTCAACTACATTGTAATGCATGTTAAGTACATGTAAATGTACCAACTTGTACCAAATGAGACCTACCTATTTGCAATTTAACAAGAGGTTAATTTGCATTGCACTGCAGCGAGCGTTCTTGTTCCATTTTATTGCATCTGAAGCTTGTAAATGCAGTTGAAAGCTTACATTAATTTCAATGGGTGTGCAATATAAATGCAATGAGATGCAGTTACAAAGCGTTTATATATGCATTTCCACGTGCATTTGGCTTGAACATAATACCAATTTCCTGGGATTTTTTTACAGATGCATGTTTTAAAAATACAATTGAATGCATATGAAAATAATAAATGCATATTAAACACATTATCAAATGTATATTAAACTCTGGTTTCACTTACGTTTTAACATAGCTTAAAAATGAGCTGTGTACGGAGACTTAACATCATGTGAAGGGGTTTATAGCGCTTCAAATTCTGCAAATAGTTCTGCAAGTTCTACATTACAATATAGTATGTGATGGGGCACAAACTGATGTGTATAATTATATATTTTTGTAAAGCACTGTATAATATGGTGCTGTTATATAAACAATAATACATCAAATACATAAATAAATGTAACTCATACTATCTTTTCTATTCAAAAGAAAAAACAAAACAAATGCCCCATCTCAGAGACTTCCAGCCACATTCTGAAGAGAGCTGGTGCTATCCCCCACCCTCTTTGATAAGGAAACCAGGTATATAGGACCTCTGAAGTCGCAAATTGAACAGCTCATTGATGGTGACTGAGGGGATCATGGGGAGGGGAAGGCTTTCTACAGGCTATTCAAACAAAAGTATATTTGTCACAGAGCTGACAGGTCCTCTTTAAAAGTAATATACAACAATTAAAAATCACCCTGTACTCATGTTTAGGTAGTATGATGTGGATTGTAGCGCACCAAGGAGAGCAGCGACTGTGCTGTTTGTGACCTGCTTCAGCACACTCACTGAGTAGCAAATGTCCCTGGAAGTTACATTAAAATGTTGGCAACTACGCAGTTAGGTAGCCGCACGCATTCTACTCAGCTGTATACTGAGTAGTATATTTACCTAAAGCCGTGTGTGTTCATGACAGCTTGTTATTTCCTTCCATACCCAAATATGTCAGTGTCTGATACATAACAAATGGTTGTCTATTAAAAGCTCTTGAAACATGAGACAAATTAACACACACTGTCAACGCTTTATGAAATGTGCTACATATTTTATTAAAACCTTCAACATTTGAAAGGACAGAAATATAATGTTTGTCATAAATAGGCTGAGACACACTGTACTGTCCTCTAAATTATTTAGAAGAGCTGTTTCCCATATTAACTGGTAAATTATTTGTGACATGGAAGTTACTCATGTTCACTGATAATAACAAACAAATATGGATTCTCATTTAAAGTGGATACAGCTTTAAGTTTGGTTTGCCATAATTATCACATCTTAACTTTCATTTAAAAACCACAAATGATTTAAAAAAAAAAGTTACATGGATCTAGTATACAAAATAACAGTGTGGCTAATATCAAAGCAATGCCTAATATGATTATAGGTATTGTAATAAAAACATTGGAATAGTGTTTTTGCGCAGGTATTTTAGTCCCAGATTTCTGACCAACATGTATTAAAAACCCCAGGAAAATGTTCAGCTGTATAAAAATGGCTTGTTAAGGGCTTTTTGGACCTGGGGTTATGGATGGAGAGTGAGGGTGGGCTCCAGCCATTAGGACCCATTTCGGGCCTTTTCGACCTCCAGTCTGAGGATAGGCGGATTAGTACTTGTACCTGTGTAAGGGTGTTAAAAAACAGTCAAACTAGACATCCTCTCTGCTCTACCTGGGGAAAGGGACTGCAGAATCTCTATAAGTGAAATCCTGAAATGTATTATGTGTAAACTTTACGTGCTGGTACTTCTAATGTTTTCTTCTATAGTTTGACAGTCAGAAACTACTTGTGTTTAATTAGTGCCTGACAGGCAAGGTGTTTATTTTGAAGTTTTTCTTTAATTTTTCTGCTTTATAAAACTGGCTGAGGTCAGTTGTATCAAAACCTTGGACTTGTGTGATTTCTTGTCTGCTATACACTACCATCTACCCCAGGAGACAACACCTGTTCCCCTAACCTGGCTACAGTATATAAACCAGAACGAAGTCTGGTTACAGGTATGTGAAACAGAGACCATAACTTATATGTTCTGTCACTGAAATTCAGGTGACCCCTCAGGTGCTGAAGCAATCAATTGATTCAAGAGTTTACTGATGCAGGACATAGCAAGTGCTATCATCAGTGATATGGGTTACTAAATTTTCAACACCCAGTCAGCCTCACACCCTACTAGTAGAGGCAGCACAGAAATGTTGCAAAATTAAAAAGTTCTTTGTTGTCAAAGATCCTGAGATGCATCTGGGGACACCACTCAGCCATGGATAGCCCTGTAACAAAGGGAACTGTCCCTGGATATGGGGTGTTATGTAGTCCCTCTAGTCTAATCTGATTGAGTCCATTGCTCTATCACAAAATATTTGGCACACATCAAACATATACTGAGGTGCAGGTTTGTATAGTGTACAGGTGAAAGGCATTCATTTTGATATTAACATTTAGTAGCATTCTAGAATGCCCAAAGGACACATTATTAACTGATTTCTATACAATTGGTGCCAAAGAGGACAAAGCAAGTTTGAATACGCACAATAAAGTCAGTTGTGCTATTACTTAATAAATGACCCTACATATGTTAATAAATGGTACACACATTCTTAAATCTTTGTGTAAAGTACTAGTGATTTACAAATCAATTTGACACAGTTGTACACATTTTTTGATTGATTGTGCAACGGTATGTGCATGATGTGAGCTTTCCACTTATAATAGTCTGGGAGTTTAATTTATTGAGTTTAATATTATGGGGCTATTTGAGAGTCGGATGCATTTGATCCCGGAATGTACGATAATGAAAAGATGCACCAAAGAAAAAGCACATTTATATGCATATGTTCAGTCAGACATATCTCAAAATGAGCTATAAAACAGTAGCATTTGGGCTACTCACACCCTACCATAATGTAATGAAGTGTTATAAACACAAGAGAGAATGGTGTCTTGAGAGTTATTAAGACATGGGAAAGTCGCATTTTCCATATAAAATATAATTGAATACAAGCAAAAAAATCGAAATTAAATTAAATACAAACATCTGTTGTTTTCCCCCTTTACAAATCAAATTGGAATATTATTTCCTGCAGTGATTTAAATGGAAAAATGTCAAGTAATGTCAATAGACAGCTGCAACTTCATATAATATAGCTGAGATACTAATGACATAAGTGCGATTAGTTGGAAGGGTCAATATACAACCAGCCAGCAGAAGTGGCAAGAAAGTCCTGCTGATAGTCATCATAATTATTATTGCATATAGTTGACCCTGCCCTCCAACACCTATAAGAGAACACATATATTTTGATGCACCCTTGTCTAGTTGTGTTACTATTATGTGAATACACAGTTACTATACTTGGCCTACATTTGCCCGACCTCTGTTCTGCATCTCTAAGCGAAGGGAGACGTAAGGCAAAGATGTATATACAGGCATATGCGTAAACATTTTTTGTGAACAGAAATGTGTATCTTACACGAAAAAAAAATTGGATGTAAGTTCAACTATAAATGAATCCCTGTAATTGACTGTGTTTAAAAGGTTGAAAAAAATATTTAATTACCAAGAAGAAAACATTTTGATTGTTAATGAAATTTTAGAGTGTTGATTTTTGATTAGCAATATACAGTATATTCATATTTTTGGAAGAAAAGTATTTTTTTATACTTGGTATTTAGCATAAACTGCACTTCAGCAGCCTTAGCACATTTTGTAATAAAAGAACTATAGTATAGCTTGAATAAAATCTCAAGAGGGTTGAAATTAATCTATTTCCAGAGCCAGACCAAGGTTCAAAAGATGAGAAAATTGATACAGAGCCTAGGTAAGCGCTATGCCTTGATTGTTCTCATTGATTTTGGTTAGTGTTGAATTGGTTTTTAAATGAATACAGTGATCTTGTTTTAATTGATTATTATGCAAAGTGTCCATTTTCATTGGCTAACTTGTTATAATGTTTCATTAATCTCTATTTTTATATGTAAGAATTAATTTAGCTATATCTATAGGTGAAGTTGAGTGCACAGTTCTAAATTTATATTTGGCTTCAGCATTTCACTAACAATGGTCAATACTCTGTTTATATCAAGTAAAATTATAGGAGCAGCTGGATTCATTTGTTTGTCCTTTTTCACTTTACATATATTTGTAGACACACTGTGGCTCATGTAGAGTTGGACGTATGTCTGTTGTTGTTTATTGTTATATATATACATTTACACATTCCGCATGTTACACTTTCAACTCCTACACTTGGAGAGGCAAAATGGGGGAGGAAAGGGGCAGGCAACAATATAGTTGTTTTTATGTAATTGTAATTGAGGTAGACCTGGATGTATAGACATATACACCTGTCAAGAAGTGTATCTCTTCTAGGTGCTGGAGGGCTGGGACAATGATGAGGACATGGAGCATCATTACTAGCTATCCACTTCTAATTGGCTGATTTAGCATATTCTAGTAACACTGTCAAGGCACATCTCTACACTATGTTTACGCTATCCCTATCCTATTCCTACATTTTCTCTTCACTATTGTGGTGCGTATACACACTTGTTACACCTGACGTAAATCTGGAGCATATGCTACTGATGTACAGCTGGATTCATTGTGAGATATATCCCACTGCACAAATGCATGTAAATGCACTTTTATTATACGTGCATCCTTTTCTGCTTATGTTTATGAAGCAAATGTGTTTAGTAACTGTACATCTATAATAAATAAAGCAAAAAAAACCAAAGTAAGTAAAATTACTAAAGTTATTCATAAAATGCACAGCATAAGGAAGTAAAGGAAAGAGGATCAAATTTCATAAAAAGGGAGTGGTGAAAGCTAAATAAAAAATGCATTGTTTAGTGAATCCAATTACATGATAATCCCAGCGAGAGTGCATCTGGTTTAAACCTTGTATACAATATTAAAGTGCAATTTGTGAGACTTCACTGCAATACCAGCTAGAGATGACAGGTGGAAGTGCATGATCAACACTAACAACTACACATTCTTTTTCACTTACTGCAATCAGCACTTTGCTAAAGGTCAGTTCAGCTAGGACTAAGAGACTTTACCTGTATGCGCCCTTTGTTAGGCATCCCTCACTCTTATCTAAATGTAACCTCTGGGGGATGCTGCAGTTGGACTTGAGCACCCAGAGGCTACTAATCACAATTGCATCAATAAGAAAAGAGATGGACATTGTCATTTACCAATCCTAGAAGGGCAAGTACATCTCCCACAAGGCTACTGTGAAAAGGGGAGAGAGGGAGGAGCATTCTGAGGGGGATCGTCCAGAGAAGGTGACCGTAAGCATAAGGGTACTGGATTGATGGTCTGAGCAGAGAGAACAGAAAATCTTGAGAGATATCAGAGTAGAGTGCAGTGGTTAACAGAACCTGCTGGAGGTGGTTTGCATGCACCTCTGAAGAAGGACATTTTGCAAGTCAGCCATTTTGGAGGGAATCAAGTTTAGACCCTGGGACCCACACTGGGTCTAAACTGGTTAATTTACCTATCTGTTATTATTCAAGTGGGGTTTGGACTATATCTGGCCATAAAGTCTGAAGAGTCAGGACTGCTGTGACTGCTGTACCTGCAAGTGATTTAAAGACCTCTAAAAGCTGCAAACTGGACACAGGTTGCTTCCATGCCATGCTGGCATCCATACAGAAGGGCCTTAACTTGCAGTGCACTGCTTCATTTGTGTGGTGTGTTTGAATCTGTTGATGTGTGTTTGGCAGTACACTGTAGAGCTCTAAGTTAATATATATACATTCACCCCTTGAGATATTCCCAGTATCAGGAGCCAGTAAGGTTAGCATCTGATATATTATTCCAGTGTATAAGGTTGTGACAATTAATGTTTATGTTGTATGCTGTTAATAGCTTCTGCTAATATCTACTGGTTACGTCCATTTACTCCTCCTTGGGCCTAGTGTTACATCTTGAGACAGTCCAGGGGGCCGTGACCTGCGAGTTCTCGGCAGCTGTCCATCCTGCCTTGCGACGGTTCTTGGTGAATATCAGGGAACTGGTTAGATTCCGTGCCCCTGGACTGCAAGCGCTAATTGGGATTGTCACGGGCTCCTTTTCCTGCCATATCATAATATCACGTGATATTGCTAGTGAGAAAAGTTTTATATAACAGAGGCAGTGGTGTGATGTATGAAAAGGAATTGGGGGAACCATGATGCCACAGACTGAATGGTAGATAGTGAAAAGGAGAGGATACTTAAGGAAACTTCTGTAAGTTCTCCTGCCATCCCAAACCATTCAAAGTTTTCTGCAGTGTAGGGAGTTATTGTTTGCTTATCACAATTGATCACCAAACAATCACTACATAATTTGAAAGAGAGAGTCCGCCACAATTAAGTCATTATGACCTGCCTCTTTCTTTGCCCCACTGACAGGAAATACTGGTGGGGGGCTGGTAAGTTTAATTTTCACTTACTTAAATCCCCTTTGTGTGCTAAGGACAAGTGGGACTGGCCCTTAGCACTTTTGAGGTATATGTGCAGGATGAGTCCCATTTGTTCTTAGCACTGAAGGCGTTAAAGTACCTGCTACCTTTGTGGGTTGAACCAATATTAATGATAATTCAACTTTCAATTCACTAGGCACCCCTGACATCACTGATGTGCAATGTACCTTATAGGTAACTATTTAGAATTGTATGTCTTGGTGTTTTGTTGAGTCTTGGATAATTATTTGTGTATAAATGAAGATAGAAGTAAGATAGAAATGTCCAAATATTTAATAGATGTTTGAATAAATATATTGGTAAGCCATCTAAATAACTAACCTCATACCTTGTTTCAACCCTGATAAAGGTAACCTGACTTAGGTTGCTAAAGGTTAAATACAGAGATTTAATATCATAGTGGACAGTCAACATCACAGGTGATGCATATTTTCTTGATGTACCTAGAACCTTCACATAAGAGCATATACAGTGGAAGATCTAATAGTATGGATAGTATGTCTAACACACAACTGCTGATTAAAAGCTTATTCGTCTGCTGTTATTGATGAACAAAATGTTTGGAACTGTTCTATGGAATATTCACATCATGCTACACTTGGGCACAGAATTGTGCATGTTTCTTTTTGACTTTGTTTTTGTATATAATCACCTGTATAATTTTTGTTCTTCTCTGACTTTTCCCTCATTATATGCTAAGCACACCACCAAATTGCCATCCTCCCAAATCTATATATTGTCAGTTCAGGAAAATGTGCAATTTGCAAGTACAGTGTGCAATACCATTCTGGTGAAGCAAAAGTGCAACACCAGGAACGGTCTGCTCAGCTACAACATTTTATTTGTGCAAAATTCTGCCACAACTTCACTCATCTCTATCTGTTCTCCTTTCTAGTCAGTAAAATATGGATATGCTTACCGGCCCCTTCCGGAACAGATGAGGTTCATGGGGCTGAGCTAACATTGTGAGAGGAAATGGGGCTGGGTATTTGGCCCATGGGATTGTATAATTTGTCTCTTTATGGAGGTTAGTTTTTTGTTATGATGTAATGTCTGGGGCACTGCTGATTGTATTGTGGGTATGGGTGGAGATTGGTGGAGAGGATCATAAAACTGAATCATTTGGTCATAATACCACTTTGTACATAAACTATTAATTTTAATATTTCAAATTAAACTAACTAAGAAAAAAAGAGTTTGTGCACATTAAAAACTCCTTTTAACAATCATATCAATAGAAGTCAATCAAATGTCTTGCCAAACATATGTCTGACATAGCCTATGATATATGGTCATTTATAGAATGAGATATGTAATATCATTTAGTTGGTATCCAGACAAGCAAGAGTTTACAACCAAGTATATATATATATATATATATATATATATATACAGTGATTTTAGAGTAGAAATGGATATGCATAAATAGCACATTACTCTCCAGTCTTTTCGGAGATGTGAGCTGGCTGAAACTCATTTAAATTGGGCTAAATATGAATTTTAGATCCCATAGAGGCTGTTAACACTGGTACTGTATTTAAGCATAAATACAAAAAACAAAGCTAAATAGAATAGTTAGCCCAGTTGTGGACCTAGACCTAATCTGAAAACTCTTAGGGGAAAATAAATTGTTGTGTATTTAGCTCTGCTAGTTCTTGATGTATACTATTGGTCTAAGTGAGACCTATTTGTTTCTTTTAATGTCTTTTCTATTGACTTTAAGTCTGTGTGGTTCTTTACAGATTATTTTCACTTAGTGCGGTGTAGTAAATATACCTTTTTAAATTCCAGTATAGTTAATGCACATTTAAGCTTAAGAATACCACAGAGAGTAATGCATTAGAAACCTCTAATCTAAAATCAATATTGTGATAAGCATAAATTGTGCTAATTACATTTCAACAGTAACATGACTGATCTCTTAAAATGGGAATTATCTTCTTATGTAGGTTTAATGTGTAGTAAATCTGCAATTAACGTAAGCAACCCATATATGCTGTAGTCTGAAAAACTGCTCCGGATCCCAGCATGTTGATTGCTATTCAAAGACTGAGAAAATGCATTAACAACATACAGTATACGTGTTCCAAACTAGAATTGATATGTTTAACAAGTATAATTTGGTACATTTACAATGAAGCTAAATATAACCTTATCTGTGAATTCACAAGCGATATTTTTTCTTTGTCATTAAATTCCTGCACACAGTGTTCTTTGTATCATAGTTCTCTCCTGTGTAATTCTCTGTAACATTGAAAAGATAATCAAAACAGATTGTGTGCCATTTGCAATATTCATACTCTTTCTGTTTTTATGTTTGTACATGCTTTATTGCCATAATTTAATGTACATTAAATCTGTTTCTACAGCTTTTGATAGTCCCTTCAGCATAAGAGGGCCAGCAGCCGTTTGCTAATTATGCTTCAATCACTAAAAACTCAAAACATTAAATACTTTCATTCCTTATCATCGTTCAAAAATGTCAACAAATCTTGTCTCCTGCTTTAACACATCAACATATTCTAAACACTCCATAAAATAATAACACCCAGATTGAAAGGCAGAGAGCAATACACCTAAATTGTCTTTACTGGTTTCAGTTTTAGCAGTGGACATGCTTGAGTAACATCTCATAGGATCTAAAACCTCTGATCTGATCCTGTTACAACAGTAAATCTATCCCCTGCAGAGCCATAGATATTGCAGGTCCTCTGTATTATTATTATTATTATTATTATTATTATTGTAGATTTGTAAGGAGACGCAGTGCTTCGCAATGCCTTACAGTAGGGAAAATGAAACATAGGGACATGCAAGTTAGACAAAATAAATGCAGATATGAAAGCAAAGGGGTAGGGAGGGAACTGCTCATAAGACATCTTATACCCCATTCATACTGCACCAAAATCCCGGGTTTTTGCCGGGGCGAGCTCAAACGACCTGGGTCTTGGTGCAGTATGAATGGTACAAGTCAAAAATCCCGGGTCTAAAAACCCGGGTCTTCAACCCAGGATTTATCGAGGGGTAATTCCAGGGTCGGACCCGGGTTGCCTGCACTATGAATGGTGCAACCCGGGTTTTTCAACCCGGGTTGCACAGAAAACAAGCTGATTGGCTGTCTGCCTGTCTCTGGAGGATGATGTCATCGGTGGGAGCCCGTGGAAGATTCGAGAAGGAGTTTAGGAGAAATGGTGGATGGTGGAGTGCAGATCAAGCTGAAGCAGAATCGGAGTTTGTTTGAGAAAATTGCTTTTATTTCACTGAAAAAGTGTGTATTAACAGCAATTATGACACACTGGATGGAGGAAGAGGTGCGTGAGCTGCTGAATGTCAGAGGGGAGGAAGAAATTCGAAGGCAAGTGACTGGGACTGTGAAGGATGCCACAGTGTACTACAACATCGCCAAAATACTCACACAACGTGGCATAAAGAGGACACAGCAACAAGTCCTGAACAAATTGAAGTCCCTGAGGAAGCAGTACACTAAAGTCCATGACCACAACAGGCGCAAAAGTGGCGCTGCAAGAATGGACTGGCCCTTTTATGACCAGTGCAATATGGTCTTTGGACATTCTCCTCTGACAAATCCAATTGCACTGTCATCTTCTAGCAATGTGGATGCGGCTATACCAACACCACCAGAGAGCACACAGACAAGCGAGGCCGCAATGGTAATAATAGAAGATTCTATAGAAGACACCCCAGAACTGGAGTGCTCTGCCACAACAGATGACACCAACATTTCTTGGTACGAACTGAACGATTCACAGCCATTCCCTGCTGCGCAAGTCGTTACAGATACTTCGCAAGAAACGCAGCCAGAACCAGTGCCGGTGTCAAAGTCTACACCAGGTCCCAGTTTACGCTCCAACAGTAAGTATCTTTAATAATCTCACATAATAACCAACTATATATACATACCAATATATCTACATAATTGGGAAAAAAATAATTAACTGTATAAACATAACTGCCAAAAACAGAGAACTATATCAACAGAAATGCAAGCCAAATACCAAAAAATATATCTACATAACTTTTAAAAAAAAAAAAAAAAATGTTTGAACATCACTGGCAAAAAAAGAGAAGTATATCAACATAAATGCAAACCAAATACCAATATATCTACATAACTTAACAAAGAGAACTATATCAACAAAAAGCCCAAAAGACAAATAGACGAATATAATACACTCCAAAACATTAACACGCATATGTTGCAGTGCAAAACTACTGGGCAAGAGGGAGGAGGCCTCAAGCACATATCAGCTTACAACACTGCTTTTTTGTTCTGCCACATTATATATTCTAATGTATGTTTTACCGTGTTTTTTTCTACGTACAGTTTACAACGTTCCTAAAAAATGCAAAAGGCCCAACAAAATGGAGCAAGCAACTAAAACAATGACAACTGTCATGATGGATCAACTGCGGGAGATGGACAGCACCATGAGGGAACACGAGAATACACAACTGCAGCGTTTCATGGACAATGTGCGGGATCTCCAGAACTCTTTCCTCATGTAAATCATGAACATGCAGGAACGCGTGTTACGCGAAAATCGTGACTGTATGATGGGATTCATGGACAGACTCCTCTCACGGGTGCAGGCACCTCCTTCAAGTCCTTACTATTATGATGGACATTATCCTCTGTACCAGCGGGGGCAACCCATGTTAGGCAACAATAACCCTCCAAACCCGGTACAGAATACACAACATGCTCAACCTATGGGTAACCCCAACATAAAATACCCACCTGGTAACCAAACCACTCCACAACCAGAAATGCTACAATATCGGCAATTGTAATAATCATGTTTTATGGACAAATGTTTAACAGTTAATTGTTATCATGTATGTTACGTGTGATCTGGAAACACGCCGTTAGCTTCACATATTACGTGAAAAACAAATTTGCACTTACTGTTTGGGCACATTTGTGTCTTCTGTTTACTACTTGTGTATATATTTATTTTTTTTTCTACATGCAAGTAAGCACTTTTGTATTGTGTCATTTTATATTTTTGTGAAGAGACATATGAGGAAATATGTACAAAACAAAATACAATATGTGAAATAAACATTTTTTTTTTACTTTTACATTTGTGTGGTACATCCAAACAAGTGAGGTCAAATTGGCAGTGAGGGTGGTCCTAATAAGTTCAGCAGAGGTATTGGTGCGCTCTCCTTCAAAAGTACTGGAGTCCACTGACAGCACTGGCATTTCAGATTCCTGCACATTCCACTCAGGTAGAAATTGTTCTTTTTGTATTTCGCAAATGTTATGTAAAATACAGCAAGCAGCAACCACGTGGGGCACAAGCTTGGTGTCAATGTCATTGCGCTTCAATAGACAGCGCCAACGTCCTTTCAAGCGCCCAAAAGCATTTTTCACCACCATCCGAGCCGAGCTGAGGGTATGTGTAAACCAGATCTGTTCCTGAGACAGGTGATGTTGCTGAGTGAACCCCTTCATCAGCCAGCGCCTCAAAGGGTAAGCAGCATTCCCAATGATGTGTACCGGTATCTCCACACCATCAACAAACGTAGATTTCTGTAAATAAAAACATGCAGTTTCACGTCACCATGTTAAAAATATTGGTCACATAACGCAGTACACTTGGTACTATATGGTGAAAATGCATTTTGCAAGTGGTACATCTATATATAAAAAGGGGCAGTAAATACATACAATATTGATAGCAAACAATAGTATATAAGCTTCAATTACAAAAACATCATACAACATTACACCTATATTTATCTCTCTAGGGAACAGCCAGCCACCTTGTCTTTCCTCAGCAATTTGGTAAAGGTCTGAATTTGCTAGAACTCTGGCGTCATGGGAACGTCCAGGCCAGCCGATGAAAACATCTGTGAAACTGACATAAAAAAATACATATAGCAATGTTTTACAATACGCATTACACATGGCACAGTCACATAAAAAAAACCCCATAAAAAATGCTTACCAATAGTTGTGGTCAACCACAGCCTGCAGAATGATGGAATGCCAGCCTTTGCTGTTGTAGTAATCTGCATGGTTGTCTATGGGGGCAATGATGGGGATGTGTGTCCCGTCTATGGCTTCAGCACACTGTGGAAACCCACACTTCAGGAATCCTGCAATTGTATCATCCAGGCGCTGACCTTGCAGTAAGAAGATGAAGCGATGATACAGGGCTTCCAGCAATGCCGTGGTGACTTCATGCACTAGAGTGCACACCGTGGAAATCCCTATTCCAAACAAGCAGGAGATTGTCCGGTATTCTCCAGGGGTAGCATACCACCACAACACAATAGAAAGGCGCCTACATGGTGGAATAGGTTTTCCAAAGTTAGTGGCCTCCCTGGAAAGTGCTGGGGTAATAAGGTCCAGCACATAGTTAAATGTCCCACGTGACATTCTGAAGTGTTGCATCCACTGCTGTTCCTCAAACGCTTCCACAGTAGACCAGAAAGCTTCTCCATGGCTACGCTCTCTGGCACGCATGGTTCAGTTACTGGCAGCACTGAATCTCAAAATTGAGGCAATGCTGGCCCTGAGAAAAGCTCTCCTCCTGCGCATATACAGACACCGAGTTTTCTTCTGTTGTGCCATAAACTTCGCCTTCCTCCTCCTGAACTGGGACTGTGCAAGAGGGCACAGTGTCAGCAGCTGCTGCAAACTCTCATTTGCTGCATAAAACAGCAAAAACACACTAATAAACATGAACTCTGGGCTACACAAAAGTGAGTCGTCGGCCATGATGAAAAGTAATGTGGTAAACAATCACCACCCACTTTTGCATCATCTTTATGCGTCAAAAAACCAGTCACCTTTCAATGACATCACTATTTTTCAGCCAATGAAAACTGCTCTGGTGATGACTCCCACAAATTGCCACGGCACAGACTTGTGCAGTATGAATGCGGTCAACCCGGGAAATTCCCGGGTCCGAGGTGCAGTATGAATGGTGTTTCTGAGCTGGGACGCTCCGAGCCCCGGCAAAAACCCGGCTTGAAAAACCCGGGATATTGCCGGGGCGGCAGTATGAAAGCGGTATTACATACTAATTGGAGGGCACAGCTGAAACAAGATGAGCAAGTGTGGCTCAGAGTGGAGATTGAGACAATTGTGAGGGTGCATTAGTGTGCCTAGAAAAGGTGGGATTAGGTTAAGTTCTAGTAAAGAGATGGGTTCCGAGATTGTTTAAAGATCCGAAGGCTGTAGCAGAGTCAGTTCAGAAGTAGTAGGGAATTCCATAAGTGGGTAGTGGCATGGAAAAATTGCTGTAGGCGGGAGTGAGAAGTTGTTATCAGACCTAAGACGAGGCACAGATCAGAGATGAGGCAAGAGAGAGAGTATTTTCGTAATGAGAATTGAGATGTTTGAAGGGGTGGTTTTGTTGAGGGTTTTATAGGTAAATTTGAGTAATTTGAATTTGGTTCTAGAGGACACGGGAAGCCATTGCATTGATGCAGCAGATGTGGAGAGACGAAAGAGGAAAAATCAGTCTAGCTGTGGCATTTAAGATGGATTGAAATGGGGATAGCTATGCAATTCATCCAGTCAGTGACATATCAATAAAAACCCTACTTATTTACAAAAGGTTTCCAGGTATGAAGAATAGTGTGAGTAAGAGATTATAATTTGGTACCTCTAATTGGAAAATACTGAGACTGTCTTATGGATTTTCCTGTGAATGTCAGCATGATCCCTGCATGATTGTTTTATTATTATTATAATTATTATTATTATTTTTTATTTATAGGGCGCCGCAAAGTGTCCTTACCGCCGTACAAGGACAGACAATAGCACAGTAAGTGGTTCAAAATGCTTTTCCTGCAAGGTTGCACTCTGCTGTCTTTGTTTTCCACTGATACAAACTGCTTATGGCTAAACTGAATTTATGTATTTATCTAATTAGTGTAAAGAAGGAAAGAGCTCAATGGTGTAATACTGTATGGATCAAGTGTTGTCTACAATGATTATTGTGCATTGTTCATTATAAAGAATAATATTTCAAATGAACTGCTGTAATAATGTCACTGGGTGCTTTACAGACAATAATAGATATTTTTGGGGACCAGAAATAGAAATAATCAGAGCCCTACCCCATAGTGCAATAATTAATGACATTTTAATATAACAGGGGTCAAAGTCATATATTAGTTACTTACATACAGTAAGTATAGTAAAGCAGCATAAGAGCTTATCTGGATGCAACCAAGTGTTTGTGGTGAAAGTCCTTCAGTGAAGGTGCTTTATGCCAGCCGCTGCTCCATGTACAAAGAGAGCAACTTGGAAATGGTTGTTGGTTGAGAAGGTCCTTCTGATCAATGACTTAGTGTAATGAAGACTGTGATGCGGGAAGCCACCCTACAGATGGTTCTAGATGACTCAGTTTGTGGCCGGAAGGACCAATAAGTTGCATATCTTTAGTTGCCTTAAGTGGTTAAAGGATGTTAGAGAAACAAAAGATCCAGAAGTTCTAGGTCTTACAACTTGCAAGATACTCACTCTAATGAAATTAGTAAGGAACATTAAGAGGACTGAAGACAATTCAGGAGCACTATTCAGATGTTTTCAAAAGTTAGGTCTGTTTGCCAGCATTCCGTAATCTGGGGCAAAAACAATTATACACCCACCCAAAATAGTTCCTATAGCTCTTAAAGAAAGAAGTCAAATGAATATGCATGTATGGAAAAACTGAGAGTATGTGAATTCAATGGTAGCAGTGGAAAAGAAATATATAATGCACTGAGAATCTTTATAGACCCAAGAGACATAAATCAGCTTATAATAAATTAGCATTATAAACTACCATAGTTGGATGACAATCTGTACAGGAAATATAAAGTAAAGGTACATGGACTGAGGAATTATTGATGGTATCCTGGTGCATGAGAAAACAAGTGAAGAACATAATGCATGCACTGCTAAAATACTGCAAAGAGAATCAACTCAAATTTAGTCCTGCCTAAATGCAAATAGGAGTACTGAGGTGTCATAATGTAATCACATGATAAGATGGGAGGGTATAAAAGTAGACCCCAAGAAAACAGCAGCAGTTATGAAGATGCCCATATTAACAAACCTGGCCGTGTTAAGCATGTTGACTGCCACAAGCCACTGTCCCTGTGTGAACCTTACTCAAAAAGGACACCTAGTGTATATGTAATTCAAATACTCATAAAGCTTTTGAGACTGTCAATCCACATATAATCAAGCAAACAGGAACAACAATATACTTTGTGTCGGACTGAGGGTCTAAATAGAATATTAAATGTCAGGGCCCCAAATAAAATATCAAATTGATAAATAGAAATGTACATGCCTTCTTCCCCTAACAGTTTTTTTCTTTAAAACATTTGATCAATTAGTCCAGCGGGAGGTAACTAGGTTCAGCACACATTCTGTCAGGAGGCTAACTTAATATATGTAGATCACAGGCAGGCATTGTCATTGATCCTGTATTTCCTAATTAGAGGAGACTATCTAATTAGGCAGGGTAAAAACAAAGGTATAAGGTGTAAATTAGGGATAGTTATGTGCTATCCCAATTAGTCCAATACAAAATAAAGAGATATTAACTTCAAAGCAAATGCATCCATATTTCATATTTTGGGAAATCAATGTGCCACTCCTTACTCAGGGGCAAAAACTTCACAAGGGTTGTGAAGCATAGATACCAACTATAAAGGTAAACAGCCGTAGTCTTTCGGAATGAAATCTGATATTTGTAATTCCATCATATTTGGTATTAAAAGGTGAGGGAGGTTATGACTGGTTTATTGAAGGGTAATTATGTCTCTAGGATATATCTGAGAAAAGTTAAGAAAGGTCAAAATTTCTAGAATATTTTTAAGCAAACCAAAGTTGACACCCATGGGACATTTCCGCACCCACATTAGCATCTACATTGCCTGTCTGAATGCTGGCTTATGTCAGTTTGCTTTAAAAGCCTGTATGAGAAGGGGCAAATTGTTAGCTCTTGGGGTTCACTCTAATTGAAAGGCTGTCCATTTCTCCTGCCTGCCCAGGCATACAACTATTATCCGAAAGTTTATTCTCTGTAAATTCATCCCAACTGTTATGAATTTTTTGTTTGTATGTCAATTGTTATGCTTATTCTTATGTCCAGCTACCATGTAGCTTTGTATATTAAATCCAAATTGCCCCTTTAAATGCTGGTGTGTGAATTGTTAATACATTTCACTAACAAGCCTAGGGTGTGTTGCATGTACTATACATTTGAGTAACAGCATCTTGAGGTGTTAAGTGTTAACATTTTGATTGTTGGTGTGGGTCTTCCTAACCTGTGTGTAACTAGAAGCATAGTGTGCCAGTGGGGGACAGTATATTGGAGTTCTATGACTCTTATTTGATAGGTGGTGGCAGAAACTAAGTGTGTGTGGATGTGTGAGAGCTGTTTTGGGGAAGATTCAGCAGATCTATAACCTGTGTGATAGGTGAGTGAATCATGTGTAACCCCATACAGTAAACATCCAAAATCACAGAAGCTGGGAGCATATTCCTGACACTTTTTTTATATAAACAAATATTGTGAAAGGAAACTAGTAGTCTATGCGTCACATGCCGTGAAACCAACTGTAAGAAATTATATCATTATATTTATGGTGGCAGAACTGTGGTTAAAGCAGACTATAAAGGCATTGAAACAAATACTTTAAATACCCTTGATGATGGCTCTAACATGCTTGCTGAGATTACATTATAAATTGTATTTAACGCTGTCATGAACATAGAGAACGTACATTTATTTATAAGGCAAAATGAAAGACTGGAAAGTTGTTTCCAAAATAGGTGCACATATTCTTGGGAGAATATGTGCACTTATTTTGGAAACAACTTTCTAGTCTTTCTTTTTCACATATATTGAGTTTAGTTGTTATTTGGTTGCACCCCTTACATCAAGAATTAGAGGAATCTTGGAAAGAAGTAAGAGCTTGGGAAAACTCCCTACTCCCTACAATCAGTGCGATGGATTGCACTGTACATCCCAGTGTTAGAAGATAGCAGTGTCACCTGTAGCAGCTTCAAAGGCCCCTGTGGTGAGATATATCCTGACCTGGGATGGAGTTTTGACACCTGAATAGACTTTTAGGAACCACTCAACATGGTGTCTGGCTCCAAGAGCCCATGTGCTGACTTGGCTATATTTTATATAGACAACAATAATTCAATAAAAGTAGTGATCAACCACAATTCCTCAATAGCATGACGAAGGGCAGCTCATATGACAGATTAAGAATTCTGCCACACAAAGAAGTTGAGGTAATTAGTATAAGCTCAAACTGACACCATGTATCTAGGCGTGTTTGGTATCAATAGATGGGAAAATTCATAGGGAATCTATTAATAATACAATTGGGTATGTGTGACGTTCCACAGAAAAGTTAAGTCACATAGTAGAATTTGGGTAGTAAATCAGGCAACATGCCAATAGCGATTGAAAAAGTGTCACAGACCACAACACCCCGGGAGGTGGGGACAGGTGTTAGGTGACTTTAAAAAGCTGAAACCAGTTACAACAAATTGTCAGTCTTTTCGTAAAATCAATCAACATTGATAAGCTGTCCATCATCCTAGCCAATTTCCCATAGCACAAATTGTACAACTCATATAAGTGATACTCTGAATGTAACCCCTTTTATTTTAAACTGTTTTGCTTGTGTATGTTATGTCAATTGTTTATTAATTGTGTGTTATATCTGTATGCCCTGTACCTTTGTATATTAAATCTATAAATTTAGTAAGTGGTGTCCTTGATACTCTAACAAATCCATTAGCCTGTTAATAAGAATATAGCTCAATCAAGTTATCCCTTTGAATGCCGGTGTGGGATTTGCTAATATATTTGACTAACAAGCCTAGTGTGTGCTTGCATTCACATTTGTGTAACAGTCTGGAGGTGGGAAGAATTAACCCTTTGATTACTGGGGTGGGCCCTGCTAACTTGTGGGTAGCCAGAAGCCTCGTGTGCCAGCGTGGGACAGTATATTGGGGTCCCATTGCCCATATTCAATAGGTGGTAGCAAACCTGAAGTGTGTGGTGGGGTGAGAGCGCTGTGTGGGGGCGATTCAGTAGGTCTATAACCTATGTGATAGGTAGAGAGAGACTGTGACCTGGAATCGTGTGTAAACTCATATAGCAAACACCCAAAGTCACGGAAGCTGAGAGCATGTTTGTGACAAATGTGATACAAGTTAGACAAAGACAAACCAATGACAAATTATGCAAGGCATTCCCACAAACAAAAGATAAATCGGAGGAGCCAGTGGGGTATTATAGAGGACCTTTTAGTGACAAATGCCAAATGGAGAAGTGAGAATTGCTAAAAAAATTGGCATGTATGGGTACATACTTGTGGGTGATAGGATTGTGATAAGTGAATGTCTATGCGGTGAAATTTTGACAAAACTGCATCATTGTCACCATGGAATAGTGTTAACCAAGAGAGTTGTTGGCAATGCAATGTTATGGCCACACCTAAATGAGAGTTTACAGTAAATTGTCAAGAACATTTTCACGAAATGCAAAGAAATAGAACAAAAATAAGCATTAGGATTTGTAAACTATACAAATACAACAACTGAAAGGAGTTTTTGCAAGATAAGAATCATAAAGTTATATAATATGTGGCCCAGATGCTCTCATTATTGAAAAGAGATCAGTAACGCTTTTAATAAGGTTCCTCTAACTTCTGTTTTTGTACTGCTTCAATGTTATTTAAAACTTAGGATATATTAATAAGGATAAGAGGATGCAAATGTTATGCAGATATAAGTGCTAATGCATTAGTAGCTATTCTCTAAACTCCTAAATGCTTAATGCAAGGTCAAAAAGGTCAAAATTTTAAGTAACACTTAAACCTGTCGTTATAGCTTATAAGAGGCTTTTTAGTAATACATTCAGTCCATTAAATTCACTATATTGCTTGCTTAGGTGAACCTTTTCCTCTAATGCATGTATATGCACGGTATATACTGTATAAATGCATATGTAAACCATATTTAATTGTGTACATGAAGTAACAACAGTGCCGTACTTAACAGCTTAGCTAGCACCCAGGTGTTGCTTAAGCTTCAAGTAAGAGACGTTAATTAGGTACCTAATTTGATACATAACTATATTTTTTTAACGTCTTTTATGTTGTTAAGAAAGATTCCCCTAAATGCCCTTAAAGAACTTTAGAGCATTTGGGGATAGGCATGTGGAAAGTAGATATGGACGTGCCTATTAATGTTTCTGAATGCAGTGAAACAAGTTAAGACAAACATGAATTACTACAAGAGAACAACCAACCAAGATAAGGACAATATCAAAGGAGAAAACATCAAGATATTTTCAAACTTGATCCACATATTTCAAATGAAGCTGAAACAGACATTAATAGTAGCAATGTCCCATGCAAAAATAATTCTCATATAAAGAAAAAAGGCAATGACTATAGGCTACTAAAAATAGAACACAAAGCAGAAGAATAAGCATCACAGAAAGTAAGGATTTAATTAGAAACATTTCATTCAAAAGAGGGTGCTATAATCATAGTAAGCTATATACAAATATCTTGCATTTTATGTTATGCTTATTTTATGTCCACAACTTCTGTAGCCTGTAAACTCAAGTTTGATATTTGAACCACTATGGATCCCATAGTTCAGTTCAGTTCATATATAAAGCCATTTTATTTGCTGTACTACACACAGCTAAGAAAATATCACTGATGTCATGCAGATAAAATAAAAGTTAATCAGTGCCGTTTGTAAGTAATCAGAAAAATGGTGCCAGGAGCTGTTGCTTACCAACTGTGCACAATCCTTCTACATTGGCCAACTGGAAGATGATCTCATCAAAAGTTCTCAGATCTAAACATGAACAATGATACCTCATGTTATCCTACAGCAGTCCTGCAAGGTCATTCAGATGATAAATATTAGGCCATACTGATCTCTTTCCGTATTTCTGATTGTAGCATATTTATATTAAGTTAGTATTTTGTACACTGTTGTGATATCAAATTAAGTTCAATGAAAAATAATGTTTGAGATCCTTGGACATCATTTGCGAAGATGTGCACCACCTTTTGCACATACGGATGTATGGTACTCAGCTGCCAGCTTTCCCATGGCTGCCAAGCTATGAGCAGCAGTGCTGGGTATGTGTGTGTGTGGGGAGCATGCTTTGTCATTTATGTAACTATTTTTATAAAACAAATCTAAATGCCAGCAATCATTGTCAACTTGATGATGATTGACTTCACTACTGCATGTTGATACTCTTAAAAAATGTATGTCACGCTTTCAATAAAAGCATTTTATATAGTATGCTGCTTATGTTAAGATATGTGCCGCTCTGCATAATACATCAAATGCATATTTACACAATTTAGGTCTACGTCTTGGACGTAAATTGCGTCCAATTCAACAATAGACCCTATGTGCACATGGAGTAAAAGATTGATAATGCATTTGATCTTCTTTCTCACTGGCTCCAAATGCAGAAAAGATGGATTACAACCATTCATGTTAACTTACACACACACTGGGGGCAGAGCATCAACACCTATAAGGAAACATATAAAAATTCTGTTGTTCCAATTGCAAATTACCAAGTTTAGCCCATTGAACCCAATCATGCATTAAAAAAAAAAAAACCGTAAAATAAAATGAAAAATAAGATATTTTGCAAATACACTATTTTAATATAACAGATTGCAAGATACAATTGCTATTAATAATATCCTCCAAAAAGTCAAAAGTAACATCTGAAATAATTTAAAATACCAGTATAAAGAATGAGTTCACTAATGAGAACACTGCAAATAAAATGAATGTTCAAACGCAGTAATGAGCAGGAGACACAACATATTCCAACTGACTCATTTACAGATATATTGTAGTTCAGGGACAAAAAAAAAAAAAGTTAACTTATTTTACGCTAAGCAATGTGCAAAAATAAATGGTAATCTGCTTGTTAGCAAGGATGAGAGAATACAACAGCCATTAAAATTGTCACAGAAAAGGTAAATGTCATTTTGTGGAAGAGATAGCGCTCAGGGCTGCAAGAAAAAGAGAACAATCTAAATGTGTTTTTGTTGCAGAAGTAAACTATCTCAGTGGGAGAAAGGAAAAGAATTGGATACTCTTTGTATGCAATGTTTTCAGTTTTCAGTGGAGGGAAAGAACACACATGTCAATAACCACAGGCCATTAAAAGAACACATACTAATTTATTAAATAATATAGAGATAATTTGTTAACTCTATTACTGCTGTAAAACGTGTATCATATTTCACTAGCGTTACTTACCACTTATGGGTTGTCTAAAGGTATTTATCACATTGACGTAGAACTGTTTGCACTTGTGTAATGCATGTAGGTCTATTCTCAGTGGGACTCATTTCTCAGTAACTGCTATTGACTCTGGTGGGAATTATTGCCAGGAACCATTCAATATGTTGTAATGGCGCTTGATGAATAGACCAATTTCCAATCAATTATTTATGTCTGACATTTTCATGAAATGTAAGCGGCACAATTAACACTGTAATATATGAGTGGTGTGAATACTTGTATATAACAACTATGAAAGAGATCCTTATCTTTGGTGAGTGACAAAGATAACAATATGTTTCACAGTTGCTCCATGAGTTGTGCGTCTTATAAGATATCTGCACAATTTCTCATTCCACCATCCTACTTACTGCAGAGCCTACATCAATATATTATACACACAGGGGAACAATAATGTCTCAGGAGACTACACATCCCTCACAGGGACAGGGTACATTTATGAAAATTTCTTTAAATGTTTTGAAAAATGCTAACATATGTAATGCACCACTACTGTGGTAAGTGCACACCGGGGATTATTCTAGTTAATGATTACAGTAAATATATATGTATATATATATATATATATATATATATATATATATAAAAATAACAAATAGCAACATCTTGAAAAACATTTCACCTCATAGTGTATAATAACTGTTGAAGAACATCTAAATAAAAAAATAATAAAAATAAAATAAGACCGATAAACAGGGATAAAATAAATTTATAAAAATTGGGCAATTTCATATCCCTCATATATATATATATATATATATATATATATCATGCATATACCATACATGTTTGTATATACATTTACAGTGTATGAGCTATAACGTAAACAGATAGAACAAGCTGAACAACAAAACCCATATAGAATATGGGTGTATTTTGCTTGCATTGCCCTTTAGGATAATATTATATATGTTTACCATTTTGATTTGTAGACTGTAATGTGTTTATAGGGGCATGAACATGTGGGAATTCTTGGACTAATTAAAGCTCATTAAAGTATTTACTAACATACCTCTTTTTAGCCTTGAGAAGTACTTGCAAAGCACAAAGCAGCTGTTGTGCATTGTTCAAGAGAGTTTTTAGCTGTGGCTACTGCTGTTCACTTAAATGGTTTTGTATTGTGTTTATACTACTCCAGTTTTCAGTACATTCTTTTTTTTTTTGTAAAGAGAGCATTCCATGGATCTAGACATAAGCATTGTTAGGGTGGAATTGCAGATCAATGGTGTCAGTTTATTCTGTTCTATGGTGTGTCTGGGGTAGGAGTAGGGACTTCTCTATGGAACACATAGGACCAAATTCCATTGGAGAAACCAGCACAATTTTGTGGCCAAATGCAGAAGGAAGTGAATGTTCTGCAGAACAGTTTTGAATTTTTCACTTATCTCTACCTGGATCTCTTAATATCATTGTTTAGTATACATTACCATAAATTTTATTTTGCATATTGCATATGTTCATGTTACGAAAATTGGGTCCAAATTCGTCTTTTGTGCTGTCTTACACCAAATTTTGGAGATATGCATGTACTCGAGCCACAAAATGTAATATCTGAATTTTTATTGGCAAAATGGGCAATGTGTGCAGAAATGTCAATAAAAAGAAAAGACAAATGGACAAAAATAGTAAATACAGATATCATAAAGTGATTTTACTGGACAACTCTGAAGATACTAGATGTTCTCATGCTGTATTTGAGTCCTTATTAGCCATGCTACTAAATAAATATTTGCATAAAATTTAAGCTAATGTCAGATAAGAGTTTTTGCTCCCAGATCTCTGCACTTATACACTATGAGGCTCATGTTTGGGCATATGTCTTAGGTTTTCTTGCGTAAAATACACATTTGGCAGCACAGTGACTTAGTGGATAGCACTTCTGCCTCACAGAGCTGGGGTCATGAGTTCAATTCCCGACCATGGCGATTATCTGTGTGGAGTTTGTATGTTCTCCCTGTGTTTGCGTGGGTTTCCTGTGGGTGCTCTGGTTTCCTCCCACACTCCAAAAACATACTAGTAGGTTAATTGGCTGCCATCAAAAATTGACCCTAGTCTTTTTCTCTCTCTCTCTCTCTCTCTCTCTCTGTCTGTGTGTGTGTGTTAGGGAATTTAGACTGTAGGCTCCAATGGGGCAGGGACTGATGTGAGTGAGTTCTCTGTACAGCGATGTGGAATCAATGGCGCTATATAAATAAATGGTGATGATGATGATTTGTGCACTGTGTATGTGCACCAAAATTACATATGGATACATCTTTATGCAAATATGGTTCCATTGACACAAATCTTTATGGAGAGACAGAATGGGGTTGGGAAGAGGCCAAGTGCATTGATGACATGTTCATATAATTATTAATATTATAATTCATTTTTATTTGTAAGGCGCCACAAAGTGTCCGCAGCGCTGCACAGGAACAAACAATAGGACAGTACAAGGTATGATATTACAGTACAATAAATGAGCAGCACAATAAATCAGGAAGCTCAGAGTACAGCTAAAGAAAGGGTGAGGGTGAGGGAAAGTCGGGACAGCGGAAAGTCAGCACAGTAGAAAACCTAGTGTGCCCAGGAGTGTGGGCGCAGTGACAGGTTTAGAGCTTTAGAAAAGGAGTAGTAAAAAGCACGAGCAGAGTCGGTGCGCAGGGGCTAAAGAAGGAGACAGGAAGAGTAGCTGTAGAGCAGATTTAAAAGGGGTGGAAACAGGAGGAGAGAGGACCCTGCTCAGAGGAGCTTACAATCTAAGGGGAAAGGCGGACATACTGAAGACATAGGGAAAGTGAAATGGGGACAGGGTCGAAAGGAGCAAGAAGGAGGTAGGGGAGAGAGGGAGAGGTAGCCGATAGGTGGGTAAAATCACTGAAAGGTTTTTAGGAAGAGGTGGGTTTTTAATGCCCATATAATTGACTTCTGTCTGAAAGTGTATATGGTGCTGGAGCAGCGAGACACACTGATGATGACAATTGGTAGCACCAGCTATCCACTTCTGACTCGCTGATTGTGCCTAGATCCCTCCCTAAAGGAATCTCCCTAATTCGTTATATTTGTATATTGGCAAAGTGGTCATCAAATTTGCTCCAGGGACCTGGAAATGTCTTGTTAGTCTAGGAGCAGATACATGTTAATAAATAAAAAAAACAGATGTAATGAATATATTTTATTGCTGATGTTTACTACTTCAGGATTGTATGCCTCATTTTGCAAAGCAAGGAAGTGTCAATGTCAACTAATTTACTGTAACTTACATTCGAGAGGAAGATTTTTGCTGAGCTGAAGTATTTTCATGTTACGAAATCCCTGGCAATTATGAATCATCAGTGGTATATATTTACAAGCAAGATCTGCAACTTTTTTGGGGGTATGCTTATTGAAGCAGGAGATGCGGAAGATGTGAAAAATGCCAGCACTTATCAGAAATGCAAATGTGGCATTTATTCAGTTTAATCTGTATACTCTTTGCATCAGACAAGTAGAAGAAAAGTACCAATTAGAATTCAGCCGCAGCACTACAGCTCATCTTGTCTGTCATATATGACAGATATTTTTTTTTTAAAGTAACAGTGTAAGCTTCCAGCATGAGGCACCCCCGGTAACATTTGGTTTCTGCAGAAAATAAATAAATCCGCTGCCTCCGCATAACAAATGCTGTTGCATATTTTTAAATGGTTACGTGTTTGATAAGTAGGATTTTGGAAATGATCGTGCGACTTGTACAATAACACAGTTAATTGCATATCATTTCTTTTCATATCATCGGTTCTAGCTCTATTTTAGGAGAAAATTGCAGACTTGAATATAAATAAATGAGATTTGAACATACCGTAAGTTGTAATCAGGTGCCTTTAGAAGTGAAGCAAATTGATGCAATCAGTGATAAATAGGAAAGATTGCATTACATTGCTATGTCAGATATCAGTGAACTGTCTCAGGTCTTGTTCAGCTATATGGGTGACACAGTAAGGGCTGCTGAAACAATGAACACAATTATGTGTCTTGCACCCTTTTGTCTCTGGAAACTGTAGTATATATTTCATTAAGAACAGTTCTCGTAAGTTACTTTCAACTTGTGTATAATTTAAGTAGGTGATTTTTTTTAATTTTTATAATCTTTACTCTTATGTATTCATGTTATGGTCCTCGTCATCCTATCTTATTCAGTGAAACCTATTCTGCTCAGTAAAGCATGCCTACAGAAATAATCAAGTGTCTAATGGTTCCATTAGATTCAATTTGCTTGTCCCTTAGATTTTTCTTTTTGCTCTATTTAATGCTCAGCTATTGTGTTTTAGAATACCTGAAGCATACAGTACATCTCCCTTTCTGCAGACATATGCTTTGCATTGTGCGCTACAATGTTTTTTTATTTTATTTTTATTGGCACTGCAGGATCAGTGGAGACGTATCCCTATATCTATAGTGAAGGTACACTGTTTTTGAAGGATGCAGCACAGAAAGCAGAAGGCACTAAAGATCTGTGTGCTTTCTTTAAGGCTGAAATCCTGCTAATGAAGACTTAGGGCTAGATTTACTAAGCTGCGGGTTTGAAAAAGTGGGGATGTTGCCTATAGCAACCAATCAGATTCTAGCTTTCATTTATTTAGTACTTTCTACAAAATGACAGCTATAATCTGATTGGTTGCTAGAGGCAACATCCCCACTTTTTCAAACTCGCAGCTTAGTAAATCTAGCCCTTAGAGTTGGCATCCATTCCCTAAATCAATTTTTCAAATGAGGCATTTATGACAGAAGATCAAAAAGCCTCAAATTTGTCCAAAGTGACCAGACCATGCTCAGCCCAGTGATCCAATTGATCTAGTTGCAATGTCATTACTGTCCTTTAAGGAAAAAGACAAGAACTTGACTCCAATTCAACCATTCCTGCACCTGCAAGACAGCAGTAGAATAGAAGCAGAAGTCACCAAGCAGTTTACTTCCTTCATGTCCAACAAATGCAAAGTAGAATGCCATGGAGAAATATTACGTCCACTGTTTGGAAGGTGATGCAGGCCCATGCTGAATTGGTCCACAGCCTATTCTGCTACCGATGTTTAATGTATCGCTGATGAGACTTCCTTCAACCCTAGGTTTCTTCAGAATGCTGGTGTTGGCCTAATAAAAAAAACCTCAGGTGCTTGACAGGTACTTTAAATGTCTGATTCTTTTCAAGTCATTTTATTTCCATTTTGAAAGTGACATGTATTGTTAGGATAATTTTGAGCTCATCTTATTCCCCACTATACATTTTAGGCCTAAAACACTTCATGCCTGTACCTGTCCTACTTCCCTATCTTCTTTTGGGACTTGTTTTGAAACAGTAAACTATTCAGTTGAAGATATGTTCTCTTTTCCGCAGTGAAAATGGTTCTAGGGTAGGGGATTGTGTTGAAAAGTTATTCCTTATTCAGTTGTTCTAATCTATTTTGCATATATTTATCTCAATGTGGCTATGTAGGTGGTTAGTTGGCAGGATTTTGCGGTAGTTAATTAGTAAGCAGGTGTAGAGGTGTTGAATGGTTTAAAAGTTAGAAGTGGGTGGGTGAGAAATTAGGAAGATATTTCTAGAGTTTCTATGTAGGGTTTTTTCCAAAGAAAATGAAGGGTAATTACTATAATGGAATAACTTTGTAAAATATGGGTAAAATCTTTACATTTTCAATGCTGTGAATGGTGTTAAATATGTAATATTTGTTAGGAACAGGAGACAGACTTCATTCTGTAAATTTGGCTATAGTTTGATGGACAGTATAACAGTTATGTTTTAATTATTTTATGTTATACAGCAGTGATCTACTGTATCACAGCTTAATCCAATTTGGTTTTTTTACCAAGTATGAAAGTGGTAAATGCATTAAATACTAAGCTGTAACAAAACAGCATCACAATAACTTGCTGTTTTCTGCTCCATAGCTTCATTCATACAACAGCAGTCAGCTCCTTCTAAGAAATATCAGACACCTGTAATATTTAATTTTGTTTTAGAAAAAGACGCAGTAGGTTATAGTAAATCTGATCTATTATTTATAATTCTTAGCGTGAGCTCTTATTCCCACATCACACTTATATTCATCTTGCCTCTTAGTCCATATTAGAAGAACCATAGAGCTAAAGGTGCCTCACCAACACATCTGAGGAGGTAATGTCTATTCCTCAAGGATTGGTGACCTTGAATGCTGAAAAATATTTGACCCAATAGAAATGTAGAATTTTGCCCATACACTTTCTATATTGGGCATCTGAGGCCCCTATCCAGATGATATATACCATATATGCTGCTTCTTTAGTTTAAATAATTTATCCTGTGGCCAATCCTCCCTTTTCCCTTCTATGTACAAGACAGGGCTTCCATCCCACTCTTTTTCTTAATAAGTTCTAGAACCCCTAGTGACAGACATGAGAATGGTCTGCAACTTCAAAATTGTTTTGTATGCTGATGATTTGGTTATTCTCGGATCTTCAATGACAATTTATGCTTAGATGACCACACTTGACATTTTTTTTCTCACTATCCATATACAAAATGACTATTGATACACTGAAAATCAGAGGTGTCGTTGACTGAGAGCAGAATCTGTCATCTGCATTACAGAAACTATATCAAGTACCTGGCAATGTCATCCATCTACATCAGCTGTACTATCTTAATTTCACTTTATCAATACCCACTTTCCATTTAAGGCATGGTGGCACTCAGGGGAGGGCTGACACTGTTTTAGACTCAGAGGCTTATTAGGAACAAAAATGCAGGTGGCCCATTGAGCCAGCCCCTATGGGACCGGCCCGGGAGGCATATGCTCCCCTGCCTGCCATCCCAGCCTGCCCTTGGTGGCACGTCTGAAAATTATTACATATCCTGCATCTTATATCATATGCTGATATTAATTTTTCTTTTACATAAACAGGACATATTTCAACTAGAGAGCATCTTTTCCAAGTTCACGTGGAGAGGTACACTCTAAGAGTGGACTTGACTCTCTTAATATACTTAACATCACCAAGAACTAGGTACAAGTTTCACATACCTTGACAGCTTAAAAAAATTACTAGTGAATGCTGTGGAAAACTGGTGGACAGGTTTCCAAGTATCCTTTTTTGCCAATCTGTAATAATGTAATCCTTCAACCACGGTATGTGTTAGTGGTTTCCAGGTCTGAATACTGACTTGAAAATGGAATAAGTGGCATTTTTAAAAATGCTGAAAGTTTGAAATACTTAATAGTCATTACTTATGCATTATGGGCTATATGTACTAACATACATAGAGTAACTGAGCATCACTATATATTTAGGTATTACATACAACACAGCTCTACTCAAAAACAGTACTGGTACTTATATCTGCCCACTGTAAAGTGACTGAGGATTTTGGTGCACGGAGGAGGGAAATGAGCAATGCAAAAAGGCCACATGGTAATGGCTCATATCATCACCATGCATGCAGTTCTTTATACACTGTTTTGAACAATACCTAGTGCTTCTCTACTTCATTGATCTCTACCTCCATCAAGATAACCTCATCCAGACATTACACTGCACATAGCAGACTCTGGACCTCTGTGTACTTGGTGTTGCCCTAGCTAGTCACAGACAAAATCATCCTACAAAATGCAGCTGTGACAGTTTTACTTCCTCTCATTCAAATAAAGTGAACACAAAAAAATACATAATTATAGAAAAAAGGTAATGTACCAAAACATAATTCATTACAATGGCAATAAATATTCTCAAATTGCTTATTTCTATGTCAAAAACTGCTATTATATATGTATCATAAGTAATAATGCAGCTTTTATTGTGTTAGCAGTCATCTGCAACCTATTGCAAACTCTTCTAGAGGATAAAAGTAAGAGATGAGAAAACATGGGGGCAAGGTGAAGGGACAGAGGGGAGGTGGGGGATACATGGAGGCAAGCCTTACATCATTTTATATATTTTATATTATACTACATTTTGTTAAAAAACATCTAAAATGTATTTCACACTATCAAAATCCAAAATCCCTAATGCTTTTGGGCCCCCTAGGCTTTCTCTTCACATACCAGCACTTCTAAATTCCCACTTTGACTGCTATATTAATACATATATATATATATATATATATATATATATATATATATATATATATATATATCTATATATAGTGGCAAGAGCGCACTTCTGGTGACACACACGTGAACAAATTCTTGCCTTTTTACTTTGTTTTAATGTAGGGATGGTAAAAGTACTTGACAATATAATTGTTCCACACATTTAAGTAAACAGAGATCAGCTCTCTGACCACCGGCCAGCTTCTCTGTCATCGGTCACACTGGACAGTGACACTCCTCCCACAGCGCTAGCTTGATGGGCAGGTGACACTCCCACCTTCCCTTTAAAAGAAGTTCTCATCAGCTGCTCTGTTTGCTTCTGACTACAGACACACCCTGTGGGCATGCTGTGGGAAAAGACACTAACAAAGCATGTAAGTCAATCAGACAGGGCCATCTAAACAACATTATGGGACCCTGGGCAAAGCAGTGCACCGGGGCCCCTAGATATAGATATAGATATATAGATGTATACAGATCAGATATAGATATAGATATATAGAGATAGAGATAGATAGATGTACTTGCTCAGGTTTTTTTTGCAGGTTTTTTTTCTTTTGCAGGATTATTTATTCTCATTAAGAGCCTTGCCTATGGGGCCCCCTTGCCCGTGGGGCCCCCGGGCAGCTGCCCATCGTGCCCAATGGAAAAGATGGCTCTGCAATCAGACTGTATACTTTTATTTTGTTACACATATGTCTTTCACTGGACATATGTATAACACTGTTTGCATCCTTTCTCTGCAGATTGTCAGTTAAATACATCCCTTTGTTACTATATATATATATAATTATAATTTTTTTCAGCAGTTTGCTACTTTATCTACCATACAAAACATAATTTTTTAAGCAATTTTTTCCCAAGCAAGATTAACAGCATACTCACTTTATGAAGTTAATTGATAACTTAGAAAATGGTTAGCGACTGTAGACATAGATTTCATTCATATATGATCCCTTTGAAATATGTAGCACATAATCTCATTGGTCTCCAGCTTTCTCTTGACACATACTGATAATGTCATTAGAGGCTTCCGTATTGCAAACCATCCCATGAAGATATTTCGCTGTTAGCTTTCTAATATGACTGATATTCCTAATAATCTTTTTATATTATAAAAGCATTTACCATATGAAAGCAAAGCAGTTTAACCTTTTTATCCTATTATGAAAATTCAATTCTTTATCTCTCTATTGCATTCTTTTTATTTCTCCTATCTGTTTGACGGGCAGTGGCACCAGTAGAAGCAATAGAAAAGGCATATTTAAATGCTTTCATTATTAATTTTAATCTGTTACATTTATAGTTATATTAGCTTGCTTCTGAGTTTTTTAATTGTTGTAAGTGATCTAACTTTCAGCTTTTATACATGCTAAACAAAATGAGAAAATACTGTAGACATTTGGACATATTTATTATGCTGTTATATGTCGCCATAGCTCAGTGGCGCACGCAGGGGGGGGGTTTCTGAGTCTCTAGAAACCCCCCCCTGCGCTAACTAAGTGGCCACTGTCCTATACAGCAGCCGCGGCGCTGTCAAAGAAGCGTCCGCGGCGGTGCTGTATTGTATACAGCACCGCCGCAGATGCTTCTTAGACAGCGCCGCGGCTGCTGTATAGGACAGCGCTGGCGAAAAGGAGCTGAGGCGCATGCGCAGCAGCTCTCTTTCGATTTTTTTTTTTTTTTTGGGTCGGCGGGGGGAAACCCCCCCTACAATCCTCCGTGCGCCACTGTAGCTCCTATCCACACCGAAACATAACTTGTCATTTTTTAATCCACTGCGATCCATCTCTTCTCTATACATTTTGAACTTCCTCCCATATCTCTAACATATCGGCGAACATTTAAGAAAACTTCAAACTTTCAAAGGTAATTGCGTAAAAAGGAGGAGTTGTCAAAACAACCATTCAGATTTTCGTAACTGTCTCCACTATATTACCAAGCTGACAAAAATCTTCATTTACAAATGCTGATGATGTAGTAAACTAAGAACATAACAGGAAGGCTATATTACAATATATTTCTTAACTTGCAGAAGTTATTGTTTTCATTTGTATGAAATATAACTATATCCAGGCACAATATCCCCAGTGTTTAGTTTTTTGGGGCAGTTTTTTTTACCACCATTATGGCCTTCAGAAAATAACAAAGGAAGATGAAATGGGAATACCAAGAAAAGTGCTATGTTGAGAGCACTGAGCATCTTGGGTGCAATTTCAGCCACTTATGCCAATTCCCTACTGCTCCCTTATCTACTCAATTACTTGCTTGAAATACATGCACTGTATTTCTGTTTAACTGCATAAGTACACAAAGATTAGTTATCGAGGCTCAACTTGCAAAATCAATGTGACTGAGCAGGAAAATTATTTGTACTGTAAAGCAGTACAACATTTTGAGGGTACAGACTCTTTTTCAGCACCTGAATAAGCATGTTGTGCTATGGCATTGTCTCCCTGCTTTGAAATGAAATACCGGCCCACTTATTTTTATTATTATTATTATTGTAGATTTGTAATGTGCCACAGTACTCTGCAGCACCATACAGTACATACATAAAACGGACATACAAGGCAGACAAAACAAATGCAGACATGAAAACAAAGGGTATGAAGGACCCTGCTCATTAGAGAGCTTACATTCTAAGTGGAAGAGGGCACAGCTGAAACAAGAGGAGTAAATGTGTCTCAGAGTGGAGTTAGGTGTGAGGGTGCATCAGTGTGAATAGTGTTATCGAGGATAAGGTCACCTCTAAAAAAGAGATGGGTCTTCAAAGAACATCTAAAGATTTGAAGGCTGTGGCAAAGTCATATTGAGCGTGGTAAGGAGTTCCATAAGTGGGGAGCAGCACGGGAGAAGTCTTGTAGGCGGGAGTGAGAGGTGGTTAACAGAGACGAGACAAGGCACAGGTCAGAGGTAGATCTAAGAGGGCGGGAGGGAAAGTATTTTGATATGAGATTTGAGATGTATGCAGGGGTACTGTTGTTGAGGGCTTTGTATGTAAGGGTGCGTAATTTGAATTTAATTCTGAAGGACACAGGGAGCCAGTGTAGGGATTTGCAAAGTGGTACCCACTTGGTTGAAAACGACTAGACTGTTCAATCAGATCTGCCCATGTGGAACAGGTTGAGTTATCAACACGTAAAATATTCTTTTGGATAACAGAGAGACATGTTTTATTATTTTAGAAATATAGCGACTCTAACACAATAAATAAATATTTCTAGTCAGAAGATATTTCCATTTATGCATATAGGTGTGTTTTTACTTCTTACTAACTTATGAGTCACTGGATCGCCAACCTATGCACTTTGGTTTAGGTCTACCTCATGGCTTTGATCTTCCTGTCCTACTTGGAGACAACGTGGGATAGAGCAGGGAAGACTAGCCCATTCTTGTGCTAGAGGCTCTAGCCATTCATCCTGGAAGTTATGGTGGATGGGTCAAACTCACTGAGGCGTGGGGGAAAAAAAAGAACCTGTTATGCTAGTCTGTTGCCAGGGACCTCCCCCCTCTAGTGATATTTCAATTAGCTGCATGGTTCTTTAGTAGCCTGATTGGTGCGAATTGCAGTATTACCTGCACATCACGTCGAAACCTCACAGCTATTTGAATCAATCCCTAATGCTATGGCCAAGGTTCTTCTCAACCCAATGGCACTGAAGGATGGGTAGACTAAGTCAATATGTGTCCCTATTTTGAAATCATTTAAGCTGGTACTTTGCAGTTACCCAACAACTGGTAAGCCACAGGTTTCCTAATCCTGATAACAATTAAAAATAAAAATAAAAATAACTAATATAAATAAATGGAAAATAGGGCCACAGCAGATCTTGATTGAAGACTTGAATCTGTCTTGATCCAAAAAAGTCAAGTAATGTGGAAAAACAACACATTCTATCCAGTTCCCATCAACTAAACTAGAGTCAGCAGAAAAATTTAAAAAGTTTGCCTAACACTTTTAATGTATCTAAATGTTCAAAATTGTACCTAGATTTGGCATGCTGGGATTAGTTCTTCTGCAATTGCTAGACTATAGACTATTCATTCTTCAATTTTATGGGGTTTAGGAAGAGGTGGCTTAAATCAATGTCACATCTAAGGTCCATAGCCCGTAAACACCCAGTAACAGGGAGGTGTGCAGGGGCAAACGCAGGATTCGAGGAGGGGTGTTTCCACACCACAATACCAGTGGGCATGTCCAGCATTTGTAGGGGGCGTGGCCACACACAGACACACACACACACACACACACACACACTCACCGGGTCAAATACACAGGCATGTAACTGTCCCATACACAGACATGCACAGACTCACATATACACAAACACGCCCAGGATCAAACACACAAACATGTAAACTGTCATATACACAGATCATCACAGACACACACATACACAAACGAACACAGGATCAAACACACAAACGTGTAAACTGTCCTATACAAAGACAAGCACAGACTCACATATACACAAACTCGCAGACAGGTAAACTGCCACATACACAGATAAACACAGACACACAAATACACAAACACAGCCATAACAAATTAGAATTCTAGCACCCTGGGCTAGAAAGACAAATGCTGCCCCCTTAGCCCTCAATTTTAACCAAATTAACCTAAAATATTCCTGAACTGCGCCCCCTTTAGCGTTGCGCCCTGGGTGGTCGCCCCTATTGCACAGCCCTAGTTACGGACCTGCACAAACACACAAGATCAAACACACAAATATGTAAACTGTCCCATACACAGATAAGCACAGATACACACATACACAAGCACACAGGATCAAACACACAGATGTGTAAGCTGTCACATTCACAGATAATCACAGACACACACATACACAAACAAACACAGGATCAAACACACAGACATGTAAAATGCTCCATACACAGATAAGCACAGACTCACATATACACAATCACACACAGGATTAAACACGCAGACATGTAAACTGCCATATACACAGATAAGCACAGACACACACATACACAAATACACAGGATCAAACACACAGACATGTAAGCTGTCATATACACAGACAGACACACACATTCTTACCTATTTCTTCTGCTGCCCCCTGAATAACACCCTGCTGGCCGTGTGGGAGTAAGTGGTGGGGTCAATCTGCCGGCAGAGAGCTTTGCTCACACAGCAGGGGACTGACTGGGAGACAATAGCAAGCTACAAGCAGTAGTGGCTGGTCCCAGGAGAGGGGCCATCCACTTTAAGCATACGGCACCCCAGGTAGGACAGGGGTTTCTGGGGACTAGGAAACCCCCTGGGAGCACCCCTGGTGTGATTAATTCTATTGTACCCAGCCCTAGGCTGAAGAATGGTTAGATGAGTTGGGTCTGATAACTACCATATTCTCCATCTGCTACGTTGAAAATGTAAAATGTAGTGTGTGCATACAGACTTTTTTTAATTATTATTTTGTGTTCTAATTTTATTACCATTTTCTGTGCGAATTTGTACTATGGACTAGAGATGAGCGCACTCGGATTTCCTGAATCCTAGCCCACCCGAACGTTGCCGATCCGAGTCGGATCCGAGACAGATCCGGGTATTGGCGCCAAATGAAAACTTGAAACCGAGGCTCGGAGTCATAATCCCGCTGTCGGATCTCGCGATACTCGGAACCTATAAATTCCCCGCTAGTCGCCGCCATCTTCACTCGGGCATTGATCAGGGTAGAGGGAGGGTGTGTTAGGTGGTCCTCTGTCCTGCTAGATCTCGTGCTGTGCTGTTTAGTTCTGTGCTGTGCTGTTTAGTTCTGTTCTGTGCTGTGCTGTGCTGTGTTCTGCAGTATCAGTCCAGTGGTGCTGTGTGCTGTGCTCTGTCAATTTTGAGTTCAGTGGTGCAGCTGGGTCCTGTGCTGTGTCCTGTTCAGTCCAGTGGTCCTGTGTCCTGTGCTCTGTGCTTCTAAGGGCATGGTTCTTATTTCCCCAATATTCCCAAGTGTTTAAAAAATTAAAAAAAGTTATAAAAAAAAAATACAAAAAACTAATTAATTTTTTTTTTAAGTACAACAAAATTTGCAAAACCAATCCTGAAGTATAAGCCCATTGGCACTGCAATATTACCAAGTTCACACATTCAGCAGTAAAAGCCGAGTGGTACTGCAATATTACAAAGTTCACACATTCAGCAGTATCAGTCCAGTGGTGTTGTGTGCTGTGCTCTGTCAATTTTGAGTTCAGTGGTGCTGCTGGGTCCTGTGCTGTGTCCTGTTCAGTCCAGTGGTGCTGTGTCCTGTGCTCTGTGCTTCTAAGGGCATAGTTATTTCCCCATTATTACCAAGTGTTTAAAAAATTAAAAAAAAGTTATAAAAAAAAATACAAAAAAATAATTAAAAAAAAAAATGAATTACAACAAAATTTGCAAAACCAATCCTGCAGTATAAGCCCATTGGTACTGCAATATTACCAAGTTCACTGATTCAGCAGTATAAGTCCAGTGGTACTGCTATTACAAAGTTCACTGATTCAGCAGTATAAGTCCAGTGGTACTGATATATTACAACGTTCACTGATTCAGCAGTATAAGTCCAGTGGTACTGCTATTACAAAGTTCACTGATTCAGCAGTATAAGTCCAGTGGTACTGCTATTACAAAGTTCACTGATTCAGCAGTATAAGTCCAGTGGTACTGCTATTACAAAGTTCACTGATTCAGCAGTATAAGTCCAGTGGTACTGATATATTACAAAGTTCACTGATTCAGCAGTATAAGTCCAGTGGTACTGCTATTACAAAGTTCACTGATTCAGCAGTATAAGTCCAGTAGTACTGCTATTACAAAGTTCACTGATTCAGCAGTGTATAAGTCCAGTTGTACTGCTATTACAAAGTTCACTGATTCAGCAATATAAGTCCAGTGGTACTGATATATTACAAAGTTCACTGATTCAGCAGTATAAGTCCAGTGGTACTGCTATTACAACGTTCACTGATTCAGCAGTATAAGTCCAGTGGTACTGCTATTACAAAGTTCACTGATTCAGCAGTATAAGTCCAGTAGTACTGCTATTACAAAGTTCACTGATTCAGCAGTGTATAAGTCCAGTGGTACTGCTATTACAAAGTTCACTGATTCAGCAGTATAAGTCCAGTGGTACTGCTATTACAAAGTTCACTGATTCAGCAGTATAAGTCCAGTGGTACTGATATATTACAAAGTTCACTGATTCAGCAGTATAAGTCCAGTGGTACTGATATATTACAAAGTTCACTGATTCAGCAGTATAAGTCCAGTGGTACTGCTATTACAAAGTTCACTGATTCAGCAGTATTAGTCCAGTAGTACTGCTATTACAAAGTTCACTGATTCAGCAGTGTATAAGTCCAGTGGTACTGCTATTACAAAGTTCACTGATTCAGCAGTATAAGTCCAGTGGTACTGATATATTACAAAGTTCACTGATTCAGCAGTATAAGTCCAGTGGTACTGCTATTACAAAATTCACTGATTCAGCAGTATAAGTCCAGTGGTACTGCTATTACAAAGTTCACTGATTCAGCAGTATAAGTCCAGTGGTACTGCTATTACAAAGTTCACTGATTCAGCAGTGTATAAGTCCAGTGGTACTGCTATTACAAAGTTCACTGATTCAGCAGTATAGTCCAGTGGTACTGATATATTACAAAGTTCACTGATTCAGCAGCATAAGTCCAGTGGTACTGATATATTACAAAGTTCACTGATTCAGCAGTATAAGTCCAGTGATACTGCTATTACAAAGTTCACTGATTCAGCAGTATAAGTCCAGTGGTACTCTCCTGTGCCGCATATAATTTTTAAAGGCTTTGCCGAGTGTGTGTGGCTTAGGGGTACGCTCTCTTGTGCTACATATAATGGAAAACCAAAATTTGGAGTATAAAGTAGGGAAAGATCAAGACCCACTTCCTCCTAATGCTGAAGCTGCTGCCACTAGTCATGACATAGACGATGAAATGCCATCAACGTCGTCTGGCAAGCCCGATGCCCAATCTCCTAGTACAGGGCATGTAAAATCCAAAAAGCCCAAGTTCTCAAAAAATAGCAAAAAGAGAAACTTAAAATCATCTGAGAAGAAACGTAAAGTTGGCAATATGCCATTTACGACACGTAGTTGCAAGGAACGGCTTAGGCCCTGGCCCGTGTTCATGACCAGTGGTCCAGCTTCACCGAAGGATCTAAGCCCTCCTCCTCCCCCCCTACAAAAAATTTAAGAGAGTTATGCTGTCAGCAACAACAACAAAACAGCAAAGAACTCTGCCTTCTAAACAGATGACATCACAAATCTCCAAGGCGAGTCCAAGGGTGTTGTTGGTTGTGAACCCTGACCTTCCCATCACTGTACGGGAAGAGGTGACTCCATCCAGCATTTGCAGTACGCCCTCTGCATATGCTGGAAGGATCACCCACAGTCCAGTTACAGATTTGGCTAATGAAGGTGTGAATGTTGTACACTGGGAGGAGGATATTGATGTAGCTGGCGCTGAGGAGGATGTTGATGATTATGATGCAGACAGATACCAAATTGCCTTTCTCAATTTCTATTTATATTCTAGATTATATAACGGCTGAATAGTTTTCTATTTTACTCCTAGTGGAGAGGGGATCTGATGCAGACAGATAGCAAACTGCCTTTGTCCATTTCTTTGTATATTTGAATTTCTAGTTCTACAGTCTATGCAGGCTGCTTTTTTTGTATTCAACTACAAGTGTAGGGCTGGGGGGGGGGGGGCATAGATAGCCACCGAAGTAATGTGGTCCATTTAATTTCACTTTCTAGCTCCACAGTCTGTGCAGCCTAATTTTTTTATCTTCAAAGTATTTACAAGCCTTGCAATCTAAATTAACTAGAGGTAGTGACGTGGTAGAACTCCAAAAGGCAGTTTGGAAGCCCCTGTACAAACTGGCTCTATTTTACCTGAGTTGTCCCCCCTCCAGTGTGTACTCGGAAAGAGTTTTTAGTGCAGCGGGGAACCTGGTCAGTGAGCGGCGAAGGAGGTTGCTTCCTCACAACATTGAAAAAATTATGTTTATAAAAATGAATAATCAATTCCTCAATGAAGTACAGCACTGCCCTCCAGATAGTACAGAGGGACCTGTGGTTGTGGAGTCCAGCAGGGACGAATTGATAATGTGTGAGGAGGAAGTACACACTGTAGGGGGAGAGGAATCAGAGGTTGAGGATGAGGACGACATCTTTCCTCAGTAGAGCCTGTTTAGTTTGTACAGGGAGAGATGAATTGTTATTTTGGTGTGGGGGCCCAAACAAACCAATCATTTCAGCCACAGTTGTTTGGTAGGCCCTGTCGCTGAAATGATTGGTTTGTTAAAGTGTGCATGTCCTATTTCAACAACATAAGGGTGGGTGGGAGGGCCCAAGGACAATTCCATCTTGCAACTCTTTTTTTGGCATTATGTGACCATTCAACAGTCGTTTGCTATGTTCAAAAAGTAAAAGAAAATGTCAACAAATTAAAAAAATTAAATCAAAAGTTAAATGCCCTGTCATTATTTAAAACAAGAGGGTTTGACGTGCTAGAATTAGTGTAGTGTTAATATGTTATAAACACTACACTTGGAACTTGGAGGAGGTATTGTGGCCCCGGTATCAAATTTAGTACCGGGGCCACCCCACTACGCAGTCCAGATACTTGTTTGGTGGAATTCTGACCAGTTGAGGGTGTAACTATTTATTATATTGTGGCCCCGGTATCAAATTTAGTACCGGGGCCACCCCACTACACAGTCCAGATACTTGTTTGGTGGAATTCTGACCAGTTGAGGGTGTAACTATTTATTATATTGTGGCCCCGGTATCAAATTTAGTGACGGGGCCACCCCACTACGCAGTCTAGATATTTGTTTGGTAGAATTCTGACCAGTTGAGGGTGTAACTATTTATTATATTGTGGCCCCGGTACCAAATTTAGTACCGGGGCCACCCCACTACGCAGTCCAGATACTTGTTTGGTGGAATTCTGACCAGTTGAGGGTGTAACTATTTATTATATTGTGGCCCCGGTATCAAATTTAGTACCGGGGCCACCCCACTACACAGTCCAGAATTTTTTTTTTGGGAAATTCAGAGCCGTGGAGGGTTTTTTATTAATTATATTGTGGTGACCACTCCTCTACGCAGTTCAGGTACATTTTTTGGTGCGATTCATACCAGTTGATGGTTTTCTTATTATATATATTGTGGTGACCACTCCACTAGGCAGTCCAGATACATTTATTGGTGCGAATCATACAAGTTCAGGGTTTTTAAATTATATTGTGGTGACCCACTCCTCTACGCAGTCCAGGTACATTTTTTGGTGCGATTCATACCAGTTAATGGTTTTCTTATTATATATAGTGGTGACCACTCCTCTACGCAGTCCAGGTACATTATTCGGTGCGATTCAGACCAGTTGATGGTTTTCTTATTATATTGTGGTGACCCACTCCTCTACGCAGTCCAGATACATTTATTGGTGCGAATCATACAAGTTCAGGGTTTTTACATTTTATTGTGGTGACCCACTCCTCTACGCAGTCCAGGTACATTTTTTGGTGCGATTCATACCAGTTGATGGTTTGCTTATTATATATATTGTGGTGACCACTCCTCTACGCAGTCCAGGTACATTATTCGGTGCGATTCAGACCAGTTGATGGTTTTCTTATTATATTGTGGTGACCCACTCCTCTACGCAGTCCAGATACATTTATTGGTGTGAATCATACAAGTTCAGGGTTTTTAAATTATATTGTGGTGACCCACTCCTCTATGCAGTCCGGGTACATTTTTTGGTGCGATTAAGACCAGTTGATGATTTTCTTATTATATTGTGGTGACCCACTCCTCTACGCAGTCCAGGTACATTATTCGGTGCGATTCATACCAGTTGATGGTTTTCTTATTATATATATTGTGGTGACCACTCCTCTACGCAGTCCAGATACATTTATTGGTGCGAATCATACAAGTTCAGGGTTTTTAAATTATATTGTGGTGACCCACTCCTCTATGCAGTCCAGGTACATTTTTTGGTGCGATTAAGACCAGTTGATGGTTTTCTTATTATATTGTGGGGACAACTCCACTACGCAGTCCAGAAAGATACCTCGTTGCAATGTTTTGGACTAATAACTATATTGTGAGGTGTTCAGAATACACTGTAAATTAGTGGAAATGTTTGTTATTGAATGTTATTGAAGTTAATAATAGCGTAGGAGTGAAAATAAGCCCAAAAACTTGATTTTTGAACTTTTTATGCTTTTTTCAAAAAAAATCCGAATCCAAAACTATAAATCCGAACCAAAACCTTTCGGCAGGTGTTTTGCGAAACAAATCCGAACCCAAAACATCACGAAAATCCGAATCTAAAACACAAAACACGAGACACCAAAAGTCGCCGGTGCACATCCCTACTATGGACACACACTATTTTGATGAACAGAGGAATGCCACCATGGGCCTGATTCATTAAGGATCTTAACTTGAGAAATTTCTTATTTCAGTCTCCTGGACAAAACCATGTTACAGTGCAAGGGGTGCAAATTAGTATTCTGTTTTGCACATAAGTTAAATACTGCCTGTTTTTTCATGTAGCACACAAATACTTGATAGCTTATTTGTACACTGTAACATGGTTTTGTCCAGGAGACTGAAATAAGAAGTTTCTCAAGTTAAGATCCTTAATGAATCAGGCCCCATATTCTTAAATAAGACAGGTAAATTATACCTATTCATCCCATTCATTGCATAAAACTACAAATTGGTGATTTCCCTTTTTCCTGGCCTCTATGCCCCTCTCATCACACACACAGGAAGTTAACAGCTCCTAAAGCCCCTTCTATGTCATAAATGCTAGTAAGGGTTTAAATTGAGGAGTTGCTCCTCATTAACTGAGATCAGGATGCTCATTAACCCCTTTAGAACCGTATTGTTCTGCCCTAGACTTTGACAGACCGTGAGGCACCAACTCAGCAGGGGAGGACTGCTCATGGAAAAAATCCTGGTCTCTGTCCATCTCAACACATCCTGACCAACCCCAGCATTGCTGAGCTGTGATTAACCCTGCAGGCTGGGCATACTAGCATGAGAACTTTTGTCCCTTTAAAAAGGCCCACAGTAAAGACTTCTGGGTGTGTTCATTGATTCTGTTTCACTTGGCATTAAGAGACTTGTCTCTTACCAGCTCCAATGTGGTTCCTGATCCAGTTCCTGCTTCTGATGCCCATCTTTGCTGCTACAAGTATCTATGCCAGAAATCTACTCTCCATTGGGAGTTGTTTGCAGATCCATTCACTTGGTGACCCTGATGGAGCAGTGAAACTGGGGTTCAGGTCCCTACCAACTGGGTACAGAGCTTTGGCTGAAGTGGCTGGGTCAGCAAGTCCAAGTAAATGATTTACAACTTGGCCAGGACATCATAATTTTCCTATAATTATCTTTATAAACAATTTGAAAATATTGAACACTGGGCTGTTACTGGGTGAAGGTTTAAGGGTTGGTGATCATTGGGTGTTGTTTGTTTAATGTACTATTTTACTATTTTATATATATATATATATATATATATATATATATATATATATATATATATATATATATAGAGGAATAAAGGAAACACGGCGCCACATAGTGTATTACCACAATATTATTACGTAATATAGTGAGAGAAGATAAGGTGTGATAAGTCAGACGCACACTCAAGACTTGTTACAACTCTCCAATATGAAGGATGGAACCGAAAAGGTGATTAGAGATACACACACGTGACAGCACACTGTATCCAATGCTACAAATAAAATCACCAATAACCATATATCTGCGTACCAGATGGTAGAACTAGAAGGTGTAAGTATCTGTTGAAATGGTGTCTCCAAAGCTGTACAGATGTTACCAGTAACGTCACTCATCCAAATGAATAATCTCGTTAGGACTGGAACCTCAGCATCATAGGAGCAATAAAAAACTCATATAGTGTAATATTGTAAAAATCAGATTTTACTAATAAGCAGTAAGTATCACACTTACATAAAAACAAAAGGTAAAAAGCATATAATGGTATCTTTTGGTACTCATCTGGGATGCATTCAGAGATATATAGATAGATTTCAATCAATTATAGATGAATCTCCACAGCGCTCCCGCCACGCTAGTACCACGATGTCCAAACGATAATAAAAAGTCCTCAGACACTCCTCAACGCGTTTCGTCTGTTAAATGTTCAGACTTCATCAGGAGGTGAAAATTGAATGAAATAACCTCCTGATGAAGTCTGAACATTTAACAGACGAAACGCGTTGAGGAGTGTCTGAGGACTTTTTATTATCTTCAACCCTGCAACAGAGGGGAAATGTAGCAGCCTCCATATTTGACTGGGGTCAATTAGTCTGCCTCATACCTCACCGCCTCCAGTGGGATGGGTAGAGACCTCAGCCTAGTCTTTAGTGCCATTGATTTGGGTTACAGGAAGACCCTTAAGGTCATGGGCTGTATTAAAATTAACTTGGTCTTTTACAGTATCAGGTGGGGCTAAGGAGGCACCTCCCAACAAGTACATTGGGGGTATTTAATATTCTCTTTGCCCAAAACACATCAAATAGAGTCAGGAATAATTAGCAATAGGAATCTGTTTATATTAACAAATGGTAATTTGTTTTCATTAACTGTGTCAGATGAAGCTAAGTGGGGTTTCCAGAAAGAGTCTGGTGGTATTGTATTATGCTGCCTCCACACATACAAAGTGGGAGCAGCTAGGCATAATCCCCTCAGGTTATCTTTTTACTCAGTGCTGTCCATCAATAATATAACAGCTTAGAAAATGACTCAGGATTGCTATGTTCCTATATCAACCATCCAGTTTTCTTTGTTTTGCCCACTCTAATCACCTCTCATCGCTTTCAATTCAGTTTTTTGCAGGGCTGTCAGTTTAGCAAACCATTTCTTTGACAATTGGTGAAGTAGCAACATGAGTAAAAAAAAAATCTGAGTAAGAGAACATCATTATCAAAAGTCTGTATTCTCAGGGCTTCTTTAAACAAAATAAACTATGTAACATAAGGGGTACTTTTTTAATGTAGGATAGTGGCTGTCATTGGCGGACTCTGTATTGGTAGGTAAATTTTGTCAAAAAGGTGATAGTAGGACTCATTCAAATTTATAATGATATTTAGTAAATATTTATGATATTTTGTGTAGGTTTCATCTCTGTGGCACTCATATAAGCATAAGAGTGAAGACATTATAATCTTTTTTGGATTTAAAAATATATTTACATGCAATTATTTACAGTTATGTGTACAATTATTTAGATTTACTGTACTTTCCACCTACAATATTTTTTGATCGCCTCTTTTCTATGCTATATCAATTATTTTAATCACATTTGCTGAGATCAACCAATGTGATAGTTATTACTGGAATAAAAAACCCAATAGTGTGTTACTGAAAACCAATATTGTCATTTGTGTGGGGTCTAAAATGACCCTTCTATCAGATTAAAATCCAACGCATACAATAGGACAGGACAATAAAGTTGGCAAAGTACCCTATCAGATTGTGTATAGTATCAACATCTAACCAGAAAGCATGATTTTACTTGAGTTTCGGCACTAAAAGCAAAAAAGACTCTTCATGTGCATAGAAAAATTGGACACATATTACATTATACATTATTTGTGTGGCAAACAGAATCAGCAAAATAATACAAAACTGAAAACTAAGATAGTATCCATCAATATAGCAGTAAATAAAAACCTATTCTCAAAACAGCCATCCATTGGCATCCCCTGGGTGCTGGTGATTGTGATATGCAATGCATGTAATTCCCCATGGTAACTCCTGGCCACATTCCTTAGTAAACAGATTAAGTTTAAAAGAAAAGGATACAAGTGAAAGAGTTGCAGTTACACTAGGTAGGGAAACTTTAGACTAAAATATTTTTGTAAAGTTTGAACCACATAATACGATGAAACTTAAATAGCAACTATAGAGTTTTAGTATAGTGTGCCTTTACCAAATACCTATTAAAATATTTTTTATAGAATCTCACAAAAAATACGGAATATGCCGTAAACTGGATTTATTTGCACCTAGAAGTAAATTAGAGTGATGATATGGGTTACTGTATAAAAAAATGCCATGATGTAGTTTTTTTTATAATAATGCATTAACTCAATATGCTAATTTAAATACAAATTTGAAAGAATCAGTAATTTGTTTAAAGGGTGCTCAAACCATACCATAACTAAATATAATATGCCACATGCAGTTTTTTTTTCAACAAGCAGGATGGATATACACATGGCTGTTTGTATGTTATTTGGTTTAAAAATGCAAACACTCTGTATATATCTTTCACTGAATTTTTACATTTTTTGGACACCTTGAATTAGTGTGAGCTAAGTCATGCTTTCTCTGTATAGGAAAAACCTCAGCATTTAATTTAGTAGTAAATATGTAACCAAAGGACATATTATTTATCAAGGATGATTTTTTCAGTGACAGGGGTAGAATAGTACAATGCCAGACCCATAGCAATATTTGGAAATGTAGGTATTTATATGTAATTATTTGTGCTAAGGATTTCCATGTTCCTCCATTGCTATTGTACTGGAGCTAAAAAGAAATGAAGAAGCTGGAAGTCTTTTCTTTTATATCATTCCCCTCCCCTGTTTAGAGATTTTTATATTTGATTCCTTTTGTGATTATAGGGCTAAAAGGAATGCTATCATCTAGATTCAATATAATGACCAGGATGAGGAAAGTTTTTGTCTATGTCTCCATTGTTTCGTATTTTAATGATGGAGGTCTTGTCAAATAAAATTAGAACAACAACTCTAATTTGTAGAGAAGAACATAAAATGCCCTTTATGTGTTTTGTCCCCCATCTTTTTAAAGCATTACCCAGACTTTCCACTGGGGACAAACACTTGCTGTTTCCAGCACAGGGGAAAAAAGAAAGGGGTAAATCTATCAATATAAGAGTTTATGATTTATTAATTAAGGGGTCCTCAAAATATTCCTTCAGGTTCAAAGATTTTAAAGTTCTCAACATGGAGTATTGGAAATTCGCTCAAGTCTCTCATTTCCTACAAATTCTTATTGACCAGTGTCTTCTGTCTTAACCAATACATTTAGAAGCACTCGTCATAAAACCAAAAAGTAACTCCCGTGTGATGTCAGACATTATAATGTCCTGAGTTCTGAAAATAATCTCCTTCATATTATTAAGTGAACAAAGGGTCTGGGGGTACTCTATTCTACTAGATTATTGGCTGAAAAGCAGTTCACATCATCCATAATTGTAAATCTCATAGAAATACATTAGAAAATAATTTATAGGTAGTATAGAACTCTGGAGACTCTCTAAAAATATATAACAATGTGTTTTTCTTCATTTGCTGGAGTTCTGCCAAGCATGTAGCCACCCTTAAACATATATGGTGGACTTGCTTGATTATTAAAGTGTACTTGAAGGAGGTATTAGACTACATTGAGGACACATAATGAATTTAACATTTCAAGGGATTGTGCTTTCATTATCCTATATGTTTTTTGTGACAGCACAATTCCTTGAACAAGCCACTCCTTAAGGTATTCATAATTACAGCAGGATCTGTATTTCCAATGACATGGATGAATGTTACAGACACATTTGTAGCATAGAGACCTAAATTGGCTCTTATCTGTACAATTTAAATATAATTATATGAACAGAGGGATAGGCTAGGATGACACGTTTGGGGTCTGTAGTTGTTTCTAGTTGTGCAATGACAAAATTACAATTCATCTGTACTCTTGGGGCTAGATTTACTAAGCTGCGGGTTTGAAAAAGTGGGGATGTTGCCTATAGCAACCAATCAGATTCTAGCTATAATTTTGTAGAAGGTACTAAATAAATGAAAGCTAGAATCTGATTGGTTGCTATAGGCAACATCCCCACTTTTTCAAACTCGCAGCTTAGTAAATCTAGCCCTTAGTCTTCTTTTTGTTATACATCTAAATACGCGAATGCACACATCTTCTTATAGGACTTAGGTAGTCCTATAGTACTTAGTAGATTCATCAAACCTTCTAAAAAAGAAAAGTGGAGGTGTTGTCCATAGCAACCAATCAGATTATAGCTACCTTCTAAATAGTACATTCTAGCTAGAATCTGGTGCTGGGGAACACCTCCACTAGTCCTGTTTTGAAGTTCTAATAATTGTACCCTTTATTGTTGTAGATAATTAGATACACAGTATTTATATATATATATATATATATATATATATATATATATATATATTTATATATATATATATATATATATATATATATATACATATATATATTCTAAAATGCAACTTCAGGTGCACACTTTAAGCACTAGGAATACAAAATGAAAGATGGCTGTATGTTAAACTGTGAAGTAATGTAAACTGTAGTTTGTAATATAACTTCTAAAATAAACATGAGGTTCTTAGTCTATATTTTGGTCAAACTGGGCATACCTATCATGTCAAATGACCTCATTCCAATGGGTACCTACAATAGCAATTCATATTTTTATAATATCCGGCTTACCACATTTACAGCCTGTAAGCTACAAGTAGTATTAGTAGGGGCTATGCTGAGCATGGGGTATAGGTTTGACGAGTTTGCAGACCAGAGCTTCAAGTTATCTGTCCTACATTTATCTGTAATGTACTATACTTGTTAGCAAATTATAATATAGTAATCTTGGACTACAATGTGCTAAAAGTATCACAGTACATTAGGTAGATAGAAGCCGTGCACGCAAGTCCTTAGTTTGACACCACACAGGGAGCTGGGAATACCATCCAATCATTGTTGAAATTATCAATGGAATTAGACAGGCACTGCAGAACACACAATTTTCTGACCAGAAAACCATGGCATTCGAAAGCAATGATGCACTTGGGCAGCATATCAAGAAACAGAGTGGGGGATACAATTCCCCTGTCACATTTTAGCAATTTAAGTCATTTTGCAGAAAAATCAATAATAGTAAAAAAATATGAGTAGGTTAGAAAATAGTTGAGGGGGGAAGGGGATTTTTTTTTTGAATGGAACACTCCTTTAAAAGATGATTGATAGTTAATTAAATCTGAAATCTTTTAATCTACAAGTTTTTATTTTGTTTACTATTGAAATAGCATACCATGATGCAAGTCATAAACAAGACAGCCATTTTCATGATATGTTAAACATTAGTAACACCCCCTAATTTACTATGTTATGCTATTATTTCTTGTAAGGATGCCCTAGTGCACTCAGGAAAACAGACTGCAGTGTTTACAAGTTCTTGATTGAAATATTTCTGTTGTGCTATAGCTTCCTCTGAAAACTCCTCTGGCAAGAAGCAACATAATTAAGGTGTGTGAAGCTATCACCTGCCTCTTAAACTGTATGAAACCATTGTGTATCGCTACTGGTTTGTCCACGATAACAAAGAGCTGTAAAATAGAAAGGATTAGTGATCAGTGAATTTATTCCCTAACAAATAAAATCAAACCACCTGCTTGTATGTTTATGAGCCAAATAAATTTGATAATCCATCTTTTAGGTAATGAGAGAATACAGTCAGCTATTGAAAATACTAGTAAATGGAGATGGATTATGTTGATTTGTGTACCAGACTTTTATTAAACAACCTGCAGAGATGTCAGACTCTAGAGATTCCATGGGGTGGGAGAACTCCAAGCAGCATTTTAATGGAAATGGTCTTCCTTTTATTATTTATAACTGAGGCTATTGATGCTAGGAATCCACAAGAATGACTTCAAATCACTAAGGCATTCTTGAAATCAGAAAGTGTTGATGTGCATTCACATTCCGACCACACAGAGCACATTGGCTGTATTATTACAAAAGCTTGCAAGTTCAACTGCCATGTCTTATAAAAATGTAATAAATAGTTAAACAATAATTGCTTTATGAAAAAAAAAAAAAATTACTAAGCAACATCTAAATAAAATATGGCCCTTGTCATTATTTTTATTTGAAAATAATCCTCATGAGAGGACAAAAACATCAACTTAATCTTAGGTGAAGAAGTAGCAACATTGTTTAAGAAAGAATGAAAATGATTGCTGATTCTACTCACTTAGTGGGAGGGGGGGGGTAAATACAGTTAACATTATATTCACATTTTCTAATTATTAAAAAAATTAATATTATATTTGCATAAATTGTAGCCATGTTTTTTATTTAATGTAATTAAAGTGAGACACATTTAGGGTTAGCAAATAGTTGTTTTCCTAGCCAGTAGATGAAGACCGTCATTATTGGACATGGTAATTAAACACTGTAACCCCCCTCCCAATTTACTCACCTTGCTAGCTCTTGATAAACAGATATAATACTGTATTTTCCTCATACTTAGTATGTAGAGATGGATCTTCTAGACACATGTCATCTTGTCAAAATGTTCAGAATGAATTAATAATAGAGGTAGGCACACTCGTAAAATTAGAGCTAAAGTAAAAGATTAATGCTCCCAGGCAAATGCTTCTTCTGCCTACAGCTTATCCTGGACTTGGTCTATATTTTTAACAACATTACCATTCAAAACTTGGCTAATTTCAACACAAGATTTACATTTGTGGGCCAATCGTGTGTAAACAACAAGTAAGGTAAAGACAAATATTTATTGATTTGTTGTTTTAAAAGGTCTATTGTAAACATATTTCAGTCAAATAACTTCAACTATTTAATAAATATATGCCTCCTTTAGGCCCCAAAGTAATAAATGGCTGAGGAACAGTGCAGTATTTTCTTTGATGGTGTAAAGCCGCGATTTGCTCTGGTACAGCTAGATTTCTGCAAAAGTGCATAATTTGTGGTATAATATAACGCAATGCAGCATAGACGACATTTGCAGCGGACAATGGAAAGAGTTGGGCAAAGAAAGAGTATTTCTTGCTAAGTATTTCTTGATATGTACTAATATGCCTAGAAGTCCAAAAAGTACATTTCAGTTAGCAGAGTGAGATTCTAAAACTATGAAAAAGATTTAAAGATGTCGCATTTCTAGATGCTTTATTCGCCAATTTAACTCCACAAAACACTTGAGCTTTGCACCAGCTTAGAAGGGACAGAGATAAAGGGGGAGATTTACTAAGGGGTGATTTACTGTGCAGTTTGCAAAGACACATCAAATGCATAATTCGAATCCAATCAGCAGCATTTATCATCCTGCAGTTTGGAGGCTGAAAAGTCAAACCACTTCTGTTGTGTTGCGGTTTGTAAATATCTCTAAACTGCAAGTGGTTTTGGCCAAACCACATGATTTCACATCCAGTTTTTTTACTGCGATTTGCCTATGTGGAACCCTGGTGAGGTGTACAGGGCCCTGCTTGCAGACTGGGCATTATTCATCTCTCCAGGCAGTTGAATCAAATGACACTAAAGTAAAGTTGCTAAGTAGGTTGATTTTTTTTTTAGAAAATTGAAGGGAGGGGACATTTTTCTCTTTATTTAATCGTTTAATTTTTTAAGTTCTGACAGGTAATATAGCTCAAACAGCATGCAGTTTGAGTTATCTTGCCTGGGAGAACCACATCTTTTTGTGGCATATCACAGCTTAATACACTGCCTTATCTGTATGCTTGTGGTTTAGTTTTTAGTAAATCCCACATTTTACAGACCGCATATTGAAAGCACATGAAAGCCTACCTTTTGGTGTCCCCAAATACCATAAAATAGCCATCTAACTTGATGGGCATTGTGGGGACCGTATAGGTGCACTGGTGCAAAACTGATATACTAAGCATATCCATCTGTATTTGTAACCAAAAAACTGTGAAATGTTCTTTATGTTATATAACATCAATTAGAATTTTGCTCAATAGAACAAAATATTTTTAATAGCTTGTGATGCTGTGGTCCATTTAGCCTAATGGTGAACATTAAATCAGCATTATTTGTAACAAGAATCTTTACTGTCTATAGAGCATAGATTTGTGAAGTCACTGAACAATTTTAAACAAGTCGATTTTCGTGACGGAACAGGTTGTTCCTCAATGGGGCAAATGGTGATGAAATCTGTGAGTTTTACTTTTGTTTTGCCATTGCACACTGTGGGCCTCATTTAGAGTCGGACACAATGTGGGTCTAACACATACATGCAAGAGCAGAATTGGAAGTGTGTCGCAGATTGGTAGGGTATTATGAGTGGCATGCAACCCCAGTTGCATCCAACTCGTAATACCCCACCGAGCTGCGACCAGTTCTCGCATCTAGCTAACTACTTGCGCCACCTAATTCCTACCGCACCTTTTCAGTCTTTTTTGACGTGTGTTCCGCCTGCGTCTTGATCCGTCTAGGGTTGTTTTGGCTGGTAGACGCCCATAGTATCTAAATTTTTCACGGTCACGCCTACATAACTCCGTGTTCCACCCTTTTCCTCATACTGAGGGGCAATTTGTCGCAAATGTACGCTGCATCTGAGTAACAGACGGAACTGATGCTTACTGGGCATGCACGTCAGTGGAAATGTGCACTATGCGCCTGAAATGGACTTTGCGTCCGACTCTAAATGAGGCCCTGTATTAGTAAATTTTGCATTTCACAGAAAAACAGTTGGAAATAGAGCTGAGACAATGAAGGTCAATTCATTGTGCTGTGTGGCATCCTTAGGATAGAACTGCCAACACTTTAGGCCAAATAGCCGCAGAAAAACCTGTAAGATTTGCAGCTAAATACATAAAGAGACAGATATTTTGCCTCTGCGTGTGTATAAAATGCACTCTTCTGTACTATAACTGTAGTCTGATTCGTCTTTTACTGTGAATGCTATGTATACTTCATAATAGGACCCCTTTCCCAAATAATGTTGATACTGCCTTCAGAGCTGTAAGTTAAAATGTTAGCGCCTGGGGCAAGAAATAAAAATGCCACCCCCTAGTCCTCAATTTTAACCAAATAATCCTAACATATTCATAGACTGCTCCCCTCATCAGAGCTGCGCCCTGGTTGGTCGTCCTTATCACAGAGCCCTAGTTATGGGCCTGGCTGCCTTCCCCATGCAACTTTTGTAATAAGACTGAGGGTAGAAAGCATTTTATCTTCAGGGTGCACAAACTGCCAAAATCCTGACCAAGAACTCCGATTCCTAACTTTTGTCAGGGTGGTCAATATTTATTTCTTTTTTGTTAAATAGACTGCACTATAAACGTGTAAATAGTAACTACAGACTATATGATTCACATCAATAATTTCTTAAATCACTTTACAATTGTTGGCCATTTAACATGGATTTACTAATGTGGGCATTGTCAAACAAGTATGTACTATACATATGAGTGTATAGTAGTACAAATGTTTTCACTCATGAATAAAAATACAATAAATAAACCCTTATAGTTCAGTAAGTACAGCTTATCTAGATTTCAGCAAGGCATTTAATACTGTTCAGTATTCTGAAAATGTTAATTAAAACTTTTAGTTTATATAATCTGATTGGAATGAATCATTGCAGTTATATTAGATATTTAAACAATTATGCTATGCACATAGAACCACACAATTATGCTATGCACATAGAACCACACAATTATGCTATGCACATAGAACCACAAAGATATGATCACATTGCAATGATCTAATATGATTTGACTATACAAACTGGCTGTGATCACTTTGATCAGATTTAATCAATTTGGTGAAACTGAGCAAATTGATCAACCAAATCTTACTGTGTGGGGCCAACGTTATGCTTTGACTCAAAGATAGTGGAATGGATATAAATAATTAAAGGAAAGGTCACGTGTGGGTAATTTATGATATGCAGATGCAGTGCAGTCAGGCCCAGACTTAAATCCTTCAATCTTTAATTATACAATTTCTAGGTCCCATAAATGTGTCCCCTCCACTAGCAACACTCTCTTTCTCAGAGCATTCTGCAGTCTTAGTGGTCTGATCATATTGCAAAGTGTAATATTACTACTGCTTAATTCACCACCTCCTCAAATAAATAGCGTTCCTAAGGTAAATCTCCTCCCACTCAATTCATGTAACATTTTCTAACAACAGTTAAGATCACAAACCTATGCCTATGCTTCATCTGGGCAAGCCTACTTTGTCTAATGCTAAACCCAGCAGTTTAGCCACTGAAGGGGAGTTCATTTAGCTGCAAGGAGCCGCGATGTGTCTCTAAAACAATCCACAGAAACATATTGTGTCAGAGTTGTTACTCAATCTCCGCTCATTTTCCCTCTCATCCCATAGAGACAAGAGGAGAAAATCAGCAGAGATTCTATACCGTATTAGCCAACAATGTGCACAGCTGGTCATCAAGGAAACGTCCAGCGGTACCTCATGGCTAATTGAATTCCCCCAATAGGGTTGACTATTTCTAATGCAGCTCAAGATGGTGTATAAGTGATGCCTAAAATATGTTATAATCTTTACAATGAATCGTTAATTGGTATCATTAACTTTACAAAGGTATTGCATTTGATGCAACATAAAAGCATGGAATAAAAAAGGAGGATGAGCAAGCTTTATGTCTTAAAAAACAAAGTTGATTAGGCAACTTTGAAGGCATCCCCATAATGAACTAGAGGTAGCACAGCTTTCAGTTTGCAAACAAGTTGATTTTTGTATGCTTAGCTCATAAGTGGTATGAAGCCTGAATTTAAGTAGGAAGCTGTTTCCATGCTAGGACACTGACACTGTCTCACAGTAGTGCACACTAAAAGGCAGTGAAAGTATAAGATTCAAATAAATAAAGCACATCCACTTTCGACCTTCAAACTAAGGTGATGTTTAGCTAAGGAAAGAGTAGGCCAAAGGCCAACTCCTTCATTAAGTTGTACTTAGACATTTCTTTTCACCTTATTATCAATAGCATATGAAAAATGCCCATGTTTAATTCACCAAACTAAGGCATTCCTGGAAGAGAGGGCCAGTATTACCATTGAAGCCACCCACTCCTCCTGTAGGGGTATAATCTTCCTATTCATATTAAAAAATATCCTTGCAGTCGGTTATGATGTGACCTGGCTTTCGATCTCTGATTTCCCTCCTCCATTCACAGAGACGCTCCTCCAGCTGACAATGAGTGTGGATGCGCAGTGTAAGAATATGATGAGTGCACCTTGCTCACCTACTGTATTGAGGACTGTGCACTGGCAGTGATTGATAAAGCTATACCAAGCTGCACTTGGTAAAGCTTTACTCTGTACCTGTATGTCCCTACTGTCAGAACACTATTCTTCTGATCTCTCCTATAAAGAAGCAGAAGCAGTACAGGATTCACACTGCTGACCATATCCTGCTGCCTAAGGTTGTTTTCACTAGACTGTGGCAATACGATCTTAACCAGGCCATAAGCTTCATGCAAAATTTTGTACACCGTAGGTGTCAATATAAATTATGCTAGGTGTGCAAAACTTTATTTATATATATATATATATATTTATACATGGGCGATTCTGGAATTTCCAGCATCCCCTGCAAGAGTTTGCACATGACCAGTCCTCCATACACCTCTCGTACCCGCTCCCCCATACCCATACACCTATTCAGAGTAGCCGTTCTGGTTAAAGTGGGAACTCGGAGGATAACAGGACAGTTCACCGCGCCAACATGTTTTTTTTTTTTTTTTTTGTGTGGGTGGGCTGGCTGGGCGCCCCTGTATATATAAGAACATATATATGTGTGTGTGTGTGTGTGCATGTGTATATAGATAGATATGAGATAGATCCCTTGATAGATAGATAGATAGATAGATAGATAGATAGATAGATAGATAGATAGATAGTAACACAAAAAACAGACATTGACACTACAATGGACACATTAGATGAGCCAGTTGTTTCTTTTTTTTCCTGTAATGATCAATATGTCAATTTTCATTAAGTTTATTGACAGCTAATCTGAACTATCTCCAATTCAGGCTTTGTTGTTGGTTGCAAAGCACAAGCAATGATTACAAGTGTTTCCTAGCTTGCATAGAAGTGAATTGTTTTGTGTATTTACTTCTAGAATAGCAGCCGCACTTTCTTATAGTGTGAACAAAATGCCAGATTATTTTTGAATAATTCATGAACCATCTAGTGTTTCTCTTTGATTCTGAATCATATATTGCTGGTCCCTCCCTGTGAGACAAGTCACTTCAAATAATCTAGTTTTTGAGTTCAAAGCCAGTGTTTAAGCAGCTGGGGTGAATAGATTCATATTTAGAAGGTATTTATGAAAGTGCTATTTATGTGGGCACATTTTACAAACACATAAGTCTTCTTATCTTTGAAAAGTATCTATACTGTGGAGAGAATATTGTTACTAGACATTAATATTTGAAATCATAAATGCTCATTTGAAATATGCTACAGAGAGAAATCATGGAACATATAATAAAATTGCAGATTCTCTGTGGCCGATTTTTCTAAACCTTGAATCTTGAGTAATAAGCTGCTGCCATTGGTATCCTCTCTATTTTCAATTTATGAGAAACAAATGAAAAAAAAACAAAAACAGCCTGGTAACAAATACATATTTTGTTTGTCTGTTTTCTGACATATAAGTCTTACAGTACATACAGGCAGAGATAAATATGTAACAATTTTGTGAGTAAGCACCAAACTTTAGAGTTAAAGCCAACTATTGTATTTTACAGTAGTCAGCTAGGAGATACAGTATTTACAAGAATGTGGGTATTCCAACTGATGAAGCTAGCATGCGATTGGATGTTAGCTGCAACTACCTAATCAAGTGCTGCTCTTTTACAGCCCAGAACTCCCTCCCTAAGTCAAAGTGCCACCTGTCTTTATTCCAGAGCAGTGACAGGACTACCATTGGTGCAGCAGGTGCGGTGCGGGCTATGGGCAACAGTTCCCTGCTCCCCACTTTCCTGCACCGGGGCCCACACCTTGCTAGTTCCGCCTCTACTCCAGAGGATGGTCTAACCTCTAATGTAATAATGTATCTCGTAATTGTTAGATTACTGTTGATAGATTCACTATCAGTAATGTGATGGTGTAATAATGACACTGGTAGCATATGTTGTAATATCATATTTCAATCATGTCAGCAAACAATGTATGAACAACTGTCTAGAACACAATGACGGAGTACTTTATTAGTCTCTACTTTATATTAAGGGCCGACACATTCATTAAAAGAGACAGCATATCAAATTAACAGCACTTGGCAGCTACAATATATTAATACCCCCAAATAACATTATCATCCCCCACCAACTCCCACATTATATTAATTTTGTCTGCATTGTATAAATAGCCTCCACCAGCTGCCACATTACATGCCTGTACTACATAACATTAATACCCTAACTATATTACATTAATACCTCCAAATTACATTAATAAGCTTGCAGTTAAGCTTTCAACCTACAGTTAAGCATACAGTCTAAATTGCCTAATACACAAGCACTCACACACTAAGGTCCACAGAAGTGACATGAATGTATGCGCCAACAGTTTCTAATTAGTTGCTGCAGGTGGTCAATTTGAAGTTGGAATGTACATCCATGTAATGCATATAGTGCAGCTCAGCGCACCTCACTTTGTGAAATTGTAATGTATGTGTGTGTGTATGTATATATATATATATATATATATATATAAGCGAAAAGACAACAGCGCGCAGCGTTTTTTTTCGTGGTTTCTAATCGTTAGTGGAAAGGAGGCATTGTTATCTGCTGTCAGAGAGGTTCCTAAAAAGGACACTTGAAAACTCCATTTCACAGATAAGCCTGCTTTATTTTTACTCAATGTACAGGCATCTTATTGTCTTTTATGGATACAGTTTTGATTAAAATATGATTTTATAAGAATTATTTACCTGTCACACTATTTTTTGCTACTTTCTCTTGAGTCCTAGTTTGAAATCTATTGAATAGAAGGTATAATCTACACAATAAGAAAATTGGGATCCTAGAGGGATACTCTTGCATATAAGCCAATATATCGCTTACTCTTGGTCCGAGGCCAATTTGAATTGAATGGTCACTAGTTCTAATTGATGATATCACACTATGTTTGTCGCTTTTCTTTCTTTTTTGGTCCCTGTGCTCATTACTGGATGTTCTGAGGTGTTGCGGGCTGCTACCCTTATCTTCCACGTTTGTGCCAGCGGACAGATAAGCTTGTTTTATTGTGCTCAATGTACGGGCATTTATTTTTTATGTGGTGCCATTAAATTTGTGGTATTCTGAGACTTTTCTGGTCTCTTTTTATACTGTGTCACACAATTGTGGATTTATTTGAGTCCGCAGATTGTCATCTATCACTTGGTCTATGATCGTGGATTCCTGTTATCCAGACTTGAGGTGGATCCATATTACGGTCAGCCTGATCATCACATCTGCTTAATTTTTTCACATATTTGGTACGGGGTTTTCTTATCGTTGGAGATACCTTTATATTTTTCATCACTGATAATACACTATGTGTGGCGCCCCCTGTCTCTTTGTATTTTATCTCTTAGGTCTAACACTTGCAGACAGGTGTTGATTGACTGGGGAGCTGCCTATTACATTTAAGTATAAATTTATTATATGATTCACTGTGGTCACTTTTACTAAGCGCTGGTTAGCTTAAAGAACTTTTTGGGTGTGTGATATATATATATATATATATATATATATATATATATATATATAATTATTGCCTTACTAATTTGATTTCAGTAATCGTTCTTTGTCTACTTCAATGACAGTGTTTTAATGACAGTAATTTAATCATATAAAATGTTGACTTAATTTGCTTCAGTAACTTTACCATAGAAAGTAAAGTTTATACCTGGTCTGAGCAGGCATATTTTTGGGCAAAAACAAAAAGTGGTAAACCTGGCCACATTTGTAAAATACGCTATCACGCAATGTAATAAATAGGTGAAAAACAGCAATATGCTCTTCAATTCTTTAATGTTTCATTATGTCTCCAGCATAGGCAATTATTCCGCTTCCCTTGCATACATGTATATGTTTACATATTGGGGCTAGATTTGCTCAAACCTCCGCTTTTTGTCTATCTTTCCGGCTGTTTTGAAACCGCCAAATTTACTAAAGCCCAAACCGCCGTCAACAATGACACTTCTCAAAACCACCACTTTACAAACCGCCATCCCAAGTTTAGCAATGATGAACATACAAGCAGCCGGATTTACTAAGCTGGGGTTTTCAAAACCGCTGCAAAACAGCCATCCAAGCGGCCAAAGAGATGGTTGTGAATGGCGAGATTGCTCAAACTGCTGCTGTTTGATCTATTTTGCCATTCAGAACATAAGAGAAAGCACCATTGACATTTAAAATATTTGGAGAATCATTATTTATTGATAAAGGGACAAAATGAAATTAATTTTAACTTATGGAGGAATTTTTTATTTTTTTTAAAGGGGACACTATTATAGCATTATATTATGTGGGAAATGTGAATATTTAATATTATTAACTGATTGTTAATCGTGGATATAATTATTTATATTGCACAATTTGTCATTACATATTGTCCGAATAATATAATAATTAAATCATTTTATCTCCTTAATATAATGATTTTTTTCCCCTCATAAGTTATTATTTAATTCATTTTGCCCCTTAGTCAATAAATAATGATTGCCAACCTAATTTAAATGTCAATGGTGCTTCTCTTATGTTATGAATGGAAAAATAGTTCAAACAGCATGTTTAAGTTATCCAGCCATTCTGAAGAAGGTATTAAAACTGTCCTGTGCTGTCTTTTGGATGGTGGGTTTGGTGGCGGTTTCATCCTAACCGCCGTCGGTTTAGCTTTTTCAATCCACCGTACATCGCCAGTCATTTTAAATTGAAGCCTCAAGCCGCCCTATAGTAAATGCGGCTGTTTGGACCACTCAACCGCCAGCGATTGGTTCTTAGTAAATCTAGCCCTTGGTCTTTCATACATTCTATGGTACATGTATTTGTGTGTAGATATAGGCATTAAACAAAATGACATACCAATCAGGAGTTTACTGTCATTTTCCATACAGTGCTAGCAAAATAACAGGATCTGCCTGGAGGCATTACTTCCTTTTCTACACAGTTATCTGTAGTACAATTTTCATAAGTACACCCATTGTATTTTGCATATACATTTGTTTAGTAGTCTTACTTATATTGTAAACGTATTGTATCCATGTTTAAAAGTGCACGGCATTAATCCATATAACAGGTTAAAGTATGTGAAAATAGTAATCTTGTTTTTTTCCTAATATTTATTTTGTTTTAAACAGAAAGCAGCCATTTACATTAAATACCACTCCTAAACATTTTGCTTACTGTAGTTAAGGTCCATATAATTTGTATTATTGCAGTGTTATGTTTTTTTTGTAATATTGTAATTTTTAGACTAAAATAAAGTTAGCTATTGCTTTTCATAATTACATGGATATTTGCTAGTTACGCAGCATATGGTGACAACAGGTCAAAGTGTTGCTGAATAGTCTCTGGCTTGCAGAAAGAGATGATGCAGACATTGCCATTTAAAAGCCTTCGATGATAAGTGAACTGGCTATTGACTTAGGAAATGTAATTAGAAGTGGATGATAAATTGAGCACTGTGTTAATGTCTTGCCCTGATGCTACACTAACCTCATTTAAAGTATAGCTTGGATGGTTTGAATAATGAGACCCCAGGGCTGAAAGATTTATAGATGCCTTAAAATGATGTGATAGAGTCAATGTAAAAAGTATTTGAGAGGAGAGAAATCTACATGTGTTTAGCAGGTAGCAGAAGACCAGTTTCCTTCTATTATTCACTTGGCTCATTTCCTGCCTGAGAGATGAGATTGCTGTATTATTTTAACTCGTTTACCAAGACACAACGTTCTGTGAAGCGTCTGCCCATTTGGGTGCATTGGATACCAGTAAGCTAATACAGTTGCTAAGAAAAGAATATTTCAACTAAATAAAGTTTATTTCTGGATGTAATACAAAGTTAGCTACAACCGACTATATATTAAACTGTCTCTTTAGTACCACACTGACCCTCTGTTAATTAATATTGTGAACTCTTGCAACTGCTTCTAATGTAAGACACATGTTCCTTGGAAAGATAATTATACAGTGACTCTGCTTCAGTAGATTAATTGACATACAAAAAAGTTTAGAAAGTCTTACTGGAATGTTAACATTTTTCCTCTACTGTGAGTCAAAAAATACTCACTTTATTGCTCTTGACATTATGAAAACCCCACTCACACCCAGCATTAGCAGTCACTGTCTTCCAATATTAAATTATTTGATTAAAAAAGGACAATGAAATATTTTTTTGTCTGGCTCAACAAGAACTGTATATTTAGAGAAGTATTATGACAACAGTCATGTATCATGTAAGAGCAATCTGTATTTCATGTTTATGAAACATACTGGGAGTCTCAAAATGAGTTGGTAATGTCTTCATGAGTGCTGACTGGCGAATGGTCATATTTGACAGAGACCAGACAATGTGTCGGAATCACCTTGAGCATTGTCACCTTTAGATCCAAATTAGTTTAATTTTCAAATATTTATGCACATTAGAAATAATGCTGTGATACCAGGACACATATTTCAATGAGTATATATCTAAGTCAATTCAAGGGCACTGTAAAGCGCCACTAAGAGCACCTGTGCAAATTAATAGGCTATATTCAGCCAGTTAATAGATGAGTACAACAGTGGTGCAGAAAGAGGAGTACCATGATGTGCAAGAAAACACTGGCTACTGGAAGGTGCAACTACATTATTTGCTTTGATGAATCCTCGGTTCCTTGTTGCTTCAATTCAATGGGAGGACCAGCACATTGTGAAATCCATATAAGTCTCTGGTTCCCTCTAGCTAGTTTTGTGTGGGTGCTGATGTAATAGAATGAGGTGTGTTTGTTTCTCACATCATGGCCTTTCTTATAAGCAGAACAAGATTAGGTGCACAACTTCAAAGCTGTAATGTACACATGAGCGAATAGGCTTCTCTATGAATGTAATGCTCCATGTCAAATGTCTTGATAAATCCTGTAATAGTTCCAGTCATAAGATAGTAAATTAAATTAGAGATGGCCTATCAAGAAAAAAAGTTGACAAGTTTTAATGATGCAATAAAAAAAAAATATTGTATACAGGGTTGCCAATGGAATTGTACCTCAAAATTGCAGTTATCGCCAAAACATATGGAAATGCTGCTATCTATAAAAATGAATCAACAATGTATAATACATAAAGTTACCTCTAGCTCCTAGGTTTCATAAGATATAAAACATTTTTTTGTTGCATTTCAGCAAAACCCTTTTGAGATTTATAGACTTGAACACATAAAACATAATTTACAGTACGAAAAATGTTGAGGTACATGCATTGGCCAATTGAAGTAGGTGAGTAGAGCAAGAGTGTCCCTTGCTAAATGAAGAGTAGGTGCAGGAGTTCAAAAACAATATCTTTATATATCTCTAATCAAAAGGGAACAGCAGTGCATTTATAGTGCACATCATAATGGATTTTAATAAGACAACATCCATTTTAAGTAGAATTGCTTTAAATCTACATTAAACAACACACTTAGGGCACAAGACATTCTTTACCTGTTACAAATAATGAAAAGAAGAAGGGAAAGTCTTTAACATAGCTTTTGAAATAACAAATATGGATTCTGGGTTTTGTAATTGTGGCTAAACTTTGTAGCTATTATTTTTTTAATGTAATCATTTGATTTTTTTTATCTTTTAATGTGCTTTTATTTATTTATGATTAACAATGAAATCACAAGTGAAGAATCAGGACCTTGTTTTGTTTGTGTGGGGGAATCCCTCCAGTACTCACTTACTGCCAGGCATTATTACACAAAGTCACGAAAAATCCAAAAGTGCATGAAATGGTGCAGGATAAACAAACATGAGTCAAATGCAAAGTAGAACTGTCAGTATCACAACATCACCATACTCTACAACTATATAGATATACAATAGATATACAATCTAAAATTTACCAAATTGCTCCAAAACATATAATAAATATTATGTGATTCTTGTAACAGCAATGTTATTAAGGTAAGGGCTAGTTTCTTAGAATGTTCAGAGCAACAGGAGATGAGTGTGGTGCTCTTGAGGGAAACAGAGAGTGAGTAGTTATGTGAGTGAGGACAGAGCAGTGTTCTTATATGAGGAGGGGAACAGAACAATCTAAGAGCAGAAGCGGAGCAGTGCATCACTGGTCCCCATAGTAAAATTTGGTTAGGGGCACCCCCAGGTTTCTGAGCATGCTCAGATTAGGTTTCCACTCTGCTCTTTTATCACATAGTTGCCACACTCCGTTCTCCCACTATTGCTACGCCCCTGTATGAGAGGTAAGCTGTTGTGTCAAATGCATTTCTATATGATGTGAAGATTGAGTACATCACCTTCAATCTAGATCTTCTGTGGGCAGTACTGGTGAACAAAAATGATGGAAGTAAAAAAAACCTCTTCCTCTCTCTCCCTCTCTCATGCTCAGCAGTGACTCCAAAAACATACTGGTAGGTTAATTGGTTGCTAACAAGTTGACCCTATTCTGTGTATCTGTGTGTGTGTTAGTGAATTTAGACTGTAAGCCCCAATGAGGCAGGGACTGATGTGAGTGAGTTCTCTGTACAGCGCTGCGGAATCAGTGGCCCTATATAAATAAATGGTGATGATGATGATAATGACCCTGTGCATTTAAGTTTTGGCCAACTGTCAGATTTTAAAAACATTGTAGGTTTGAACCAACATTCAGGTTCAGTTGAATTGTGAGCAGATTGTCAATACAGTTGGGTTAACTGAACCTTGTGAGATTCCTCATTTCTACACATTTAATTAGTGAATGGAGGGAAAACCTAAATTATTATTAATCATTTTGAAGTTAGATTACTCTTTATACAATTACATTTCTAAATTCCTTTATAAATAAAGACTTTGGGATATATTTTCCATTGCCTTCATGTTTTGCCAGGGGCACTGTAAGAATCTTTTGCTTTAGCCAAGTCTTTTGCTGTTGAATGATATGATGTCAGCTTTGATGCCCATCTACAAGAGAACAGAGAAAACTTGTTTCCAGTAAGGACAATGTGTTCTGTATTGAATGTGGAATAGCATTATGCACTATGTGAGTGGTCACAGAAAAACAAATTTAAAAAACCCAAGCTAAATGTTTATTATATAGTTATAGTGTATAAGCATGTAGATAGATATGGCCTTCATTCAAAACTTCATTTAACAACAAAAATAAAATGAAAAAGACAATTACAAAGCTTTGAAGCCCAATGTCAGGTAGAAGGTGATGGCTGCTTCTAATATGGAAAAGTTGTATTCCCAAAGTACTATAGCTCTTTAATAGGTCACAAGCTGGGTCACCCGCCATTGCACGGGTCCAATTTGTAATGTGCAGCAGTTTATATATATGTATTAGAAAATAGTTTCCTTTTTCGATATTAAATAACTATGTAAGATTCGCCAGCTTTACCTTGAGAGCTGTGGAAGATATTTGCCAACAAACAAACAAAGAAACAAGCAAACTTCTTCTTTTATTTAGAGAGAGAGATTATGCTGGATATGTAGTGATGAATGAAACCCCAAAAATTCTATTCACATTCATCCACTCCACTTCAGATTAAAATTTGTGAATAGTGCAGAGTTTTGCAAATCACGGATTATGTATGATTGTCTGGTCCAAATTGGTAAATTGTGAATTGCTTCAACCAGTCTTCAAAATGCAAGTAGTAAATTAGTCTAATTTTAATAATGCACAACTTGATGTAATCCACAAAAAATGTCCTCAGCCTAACTTCTCCCATCAGCCATTGCAAATACATTCCATGCACTTTGTTGGAAAACGAGACATACCAAAGCAAATTGAGGCATGTGAGGTCACCCAAGAGGAGTTTGCACTGTGTCTTGGCTGTTTTGTTTTTTGTAACTTTCAAGTTGACGTATTTCCAGGGAGTCTGTTTTAAATTAAACAATGACAACAAAACACTTGTATTTGCAGTTTAAAGAACCAATTCCATGAAAGAGTGGTTGTTCAGGCTGTTATTAATATTATCTAATTCCGCACAATTTGTTCGGTGTCATGTAACTACCATGACAACCACAGTCACATAGCATATGATGTAGTCAGCAGAGAAGCTTTCTCCATCCTTTTACCACATTTATCTACACATGACATGCTGAGAGTCTGAGTCTGTGTGTGACAGGCAGCCAAACTTGCCTGCCACCCAGAGACATTTAGAAATAGAGATACTGATTTGTAGGACAGCTAAAAAAAAATGATAGATGCATCAGATACTTGCTGAAATAGTACTTAACTTGCTTTATAAAGAAAAATATCTTTGTGGGGTTGCTACTTTAATAAGTTATGGAATCTATTTCTACTTGTTCTAGACTATTTCTTCATTGCAAATCACTGTTACTAGACTAAATGGTAGACTAAATTGAGTGCAGTTATTATTCTAGAAAATATTGTGTAGGAGATGGAAATACATTTGAGAGTTATTAATTGTTGATTAATTTCCATATTTTTGAGTACTGTTAACAGTGATGGTTATTTGTACACCTAAATAGTTAATGATAATAGCCCAAAATGTTGTTGTTTGTCAGCCATAGTGTTTTAACAAATTATCTGAATGAGATCAAACTGAGTTGCCAGTGTATTTCATGAATTCATTTGCCTAATGTGAATCCAGTGGCGGATCCAGGGAACACTTGCTGCCGACGGCTGCACAGTATGTGCAGGTCCGTCCAGCTGTGACAGGCAGGGACAGTGTGCTGCCTGGCTGCTCTGACTGTGTTTAAAACACAATCAGAGCAGCCGGGCAGCACACTGTCCCTGCCTGTCACGGCTGGACGGACCTGCACATAGTGTGCAGCCGTCGGCAGCCTAAGATGCTAGAAAGGGACGGGGCCTAAATCGCTTCCCCCCTAAATTGCCCCGGGTACAGCATTTTTCTAGATCCGCCCCTGTGTGAATCTCTGAAATTTAGGTGAATTTCAGAATTTGGACTACTCTGTAGACATAGCGGCATTTATCAAAATGTCCCTGATCATGACAATAAGGCTATTTTTTTATTTTTGCTTATCTTGGCAATAAAAAGTACTTATCACCAAAATTTAACAATAAAATATAACCATTGCAGCTGAGAAATACTCGGCTGCCCAGGCACTACTGGGCAGGACCGGTAATGGGTAACTTACCATCTCACTGGACATATGTGTTTGCTGGTTTGTTTATGCACAGTGGAAATGAAAGCCCAAATTCGTTCAGTTCAGTACATCTAAAAAAGTAATGGAAACACATTTTAGAATGTTGTGAGCCGTTATTTTCATTGATAATTAAAAGTAAATTATGTGTTCTGTGTTTGGATTATTATTTTAGTTTTAAAGGTGGACACATTTTGCAGTCATCAAAAAATTTATTCGGTAGTAAAATGCATTTTTTGCAAAATTTGTTTGCAAGGATGGACACTTTAGAATGCATTTTGAATTACTTTGCCTCTGGCACCAAATAAATTAAATTTTAAGTGGTTTGTATAGGACTGGTTATAAGCTGTTGGTAGTAAGATACCTATGCTATAAATTTAAAAAAAAACAGCATTATGCACTCTGTTTTCAGCCTTTATAGCGATTATGTTTTTTTGCACATTTAATGGAACTCTCACTGCCTAAAATTTATACAGGTATCTAAAGTTAAAGCTAATGTTTCATAATTGTTTGAAGGGCAACTAATTCTAAAATACAAGTTGATCTAATTTTTTTTAAAAAAACAAACCTGTTATAACATTCATAAATACAGCTAACTACTACAAGAAAGGCAGCAGCAACAATACGTCACTGATCTACTTTTGGGTTCAAAAGTTGGAGCTGATTAAGCAACAAATAATTGACTGTGGATCTTGATTGGGTCAGGACATTTAAATACCAGCAGCAATGATAAGTAAGCTAATCTTCTGAAGAAGGTACAAGTTTACTAATACACATCAATGAGCTTCATCTTTTGGACTCTAGAGTGCAGACATTTTGGACAGATTATTGCTATTGAATTAATAGATTTATAGGGCACCTTTCTTCATTTTTAAGCAACAAAAAGTGTTTCATACAGCTTTGTACCACCAGAAAGCTATCAAAACTGTTTCAACTCACCTTGACATAGACACTCTGCAAGTGTCTGATACACTGTTGAAGGGATACAGCCCTATTCTTTCATGAGACATTTTACCAGTTAGTATTTTGCTAATGAATGTGGAATATGTTGTCACTAGTCAGTTATGTGTTTTCTTTTCTTTTTTTTATAGTGAGACACAAGTTAGTAAAACATCAGCAACTACAGAAGTTTTAGCACTTTATCTCCTGTCAAACATGCCCCGATAAACACAACTTTTTTTGATACTGAGTTCTCTTCCTCCGGTTATATTGGAAAAATGGTGAAGGAAAAGCGGAACTGGAAGATTGTATTACTAAAACTTTGCTCTTCATAACCTGTTCTGCTCTGAAATTTGATTCATATGAAATTTAATTGCAACTTCTCTCATCTCTAGTCTAAACTAGTTTGAGAGCTCTTGAGCGCTTGAGTCATGTGCTGAATAATGTTCGGAGATGCAAGAGGATTTGTTTCCATTGCAGGAACTGAAAATCCATATCCACATTTGAACTTGTACCATTAAAAGTATCATAGTTTATTTGCTACAGAATGTTCCTTTTATCTGTTGTAGTAAAACTTCAAGCTAAAAAAATGCAGTTAGATACACCTGTCAGATGTTGGCAACTTAATTTCTTGTATTTTCCCTTTCTGCACCAGGAAGACATGCAGATTTTCCCTATTCGGACCTGCATCACTTTATTATTTATTTTCTGCTCCATCACAATGATCCACCAAACTGAATCTTATATTTTATTTAAAAAAAATGGGGGAACATTTTTTGTTGCAGTAGATTAATAAATATATTTTAACTTACATATATTATATAGGAAGACCCACAAACTATACCCCAAATTTTATAGAGCTTGTAATAATTGTATGGATACCAAATATGTTTACTTTATTGGAGGTTGAATCTACGTGTGTGGGTCATAAAGAGGTATAAAGAAGTGTGTGTGTGTGTGTGTGTGTGTGTGCTAACACGTGCTCTAACACTAGCAGTGCTGTGGGGAAACTACTCTTATACCAGTCCTTCCTGCAAGTACACACCAGTGACAATGTCATCATTAATATCAATGTTTCAATGGGTCCTGGAAGTGCCTCCAGTGGCACGGCACAGAGCAATCTCACAGAGATCACCCTGTATTTGAGCTGAGGAAGTGTTCTAGACATCTGATTCTCCAAAAGACATACTGGTAGGTTAATTGGCTGCTAACAAATTGACCCTAGTCTGTGTGTGTGTGTTAGGGAATTTAGACTGTAAGCCCCAATGGGGCAGGGACTGATGTGAGTAAGTTCTCTGTACAGCGCTGCGGAATTAGTGGCGCTATATAAATAAATGATGATGATGATGATGATGATCTGATTGCTTCTTGTATATGATCCAGGTTCTTCCCAACTCGCTAATATTGTTAACCACAGTTAGTAACTAGGATTAGCAGTGTTCTCTTAAAGCAGTGCAGGGACATACATGCACTTTTGGGTCACTCTTGAAGCAGTAGGGCCCAATTGTAAATTTTTAGGTCTATGGTGCTGAAAGGATCACAGTTATGATATTTTTGTCTTCATTAAACATTGTCAGACAGTAGAGTATTTTATACTTTTCTGACCATATGAATTTCTTTTTTGTGATACCTTAGAACCTCTAAGGTAATCACATCCCTCTGAATAGAAAAGGTAAAAAAAGATCAACTGAAAGTCATCAACTGGTTAAGCAATATAAATAACGCCTTCCTTCAATAAATAATGTCCCTTACGATAGACAAGCTATGATAATGCAATACCTGCTTTCTCCATAAAGTCACCATAAGTTGCCTACCTCTAGGAGTGGATATGGTAGCCTAAAGCTGGTTTAGATCCTTGCAGCAATTATTTACATTTTGTTTTTATGAGCAAAAAGTTCAGTTACAGAACAGTTGAGCTGTATTGAAATTGCAAAATCTAATTGACCCAAACAGAATCCAAGTTACTAGATATTTCAAAGATGTTTAGTATGTATTATATATTGTCACCAACTTTGTCATTTTAGGTGGAGAGGGTCATGAAACTGTCTATCCATGAAGTTATGGATCAGTCTATTATAGCTTATGATGAATCTCCAAGAAAAGAGTGGGTTCTTCACTGGCCTGGACAAGTTGTCTTAGCTTCAAGCATGGTCCATTGGACAATGGAGGTTTCAAAGGTGATCATTTATACTGTTTACTTTTAATAATGGGCACATATTCAGCAGTCTTGTTCTCAATAACCACAATTTCTCTTAAACTGTTTTTACATGTCATCCCACTGTAAGATTCAAATGATGCATCCAAATATTAAAAGTAATTGTTTTCTGAATACAGTTTAAACTGGGCAGACATTAAAGCAAATGAATTGTTTAAAATTAATTTTGTGCATTATCATCAGCTATTTATATAGCACCACTAATTCCGCAGCGCTGTACAGAGAACTCACTCACATCAGTCTCTTCCCCATTGGAGCTTACAGTCTAAATTCCCCAACATACACAGTGAGAGAGAGAGAGAGAGAGAGAGAGAGAGAGAGAGAGACTTGGGCCAATTTGACAGCAGCCAATTAACCTACTAGTATGTTTTTGGAGTGTGGGAGGAAACCGGAGCACCCGGATTAAACCCACACAAACACGGGGAGAACATGCAAACTCCACACAGATAAGGCCATGGCCGGGAATCAAGTTCATGACCCCAGTGCCGTGAGGCAGAAGTGCTAACCATTAAGCCACCGTGCTATCTCCCTATCTACTTTAATGGCAGTTTAGAGACCTCTCTCAATTAATCCCAATTATTCATATATATCTTATAAGATTTTTATTTTATCAGGTATTAAGAGCTAAGGAGAAAGGCTTCTCTGTAAGTGAAAATATAACCTTGCTTTTATTTTTTAAGTTTACCTATTTATATGTTGGTGTGTTTGTCAGAGAAAAAAAATTAACAAAAAATAGGCATTTATTTATTACTATATATACTTATAACGAGCAAAATAGACTTTTTAAAAATAAGTTTTTTGTTTATATTGAAGGCACATTAAAATCATCCTTTAAAAGGTAAGCCTATAGTATAATAAATATATTCATTATATTCAAATCCTAAAGCATTAGCATGCTTTTTATTAATGTGTATACTTTGTGTAGACAGATAATTTCACAATGGATTTTATATGTAAACTCAACTTTGTGTATCTTAAATTAAATCATGGCTATACAAAATAAAGTACAATTCAGCATTTTGTTCAAATGTAGAAAACAAAATTGCTTTTTAAGAAGCAAGGGAAGAGGAAAACCTAATGACATATATAGGAATTAACCACAAAAAATAGATGTCATCAGTAAATATCTAGGTATGCCTGAGTCTAGGGATTTATTAAACCCCGCATTAGATATCTTTGTTTATGGTAAATTAAATATTTATTTAGGTTATATTTAGTAAAGGGTATATAAGTATGTTTTACATTTACTGCCTCAGTTATACGTCCACTGAGAATAATTAAATGAGCAATACCTTAAACATATGGGGTTTATTAAGTACATATGGACAGACGGATTACACAAATGGATTAGAAATCATCTATTAATGACTAAATCTCTAGTATTTGTGCTACATGATATTAGAAATAAAATGTTCAAGATGGCACAGAAGGATGAAATAACAGGCAAACACATGCATCTCACAGCTGTCAAATAACATTGTTCTTACATTACTAATGATAAATCTGCCCACACACACAATGATTTTGTCTCAAAATGCAATCATGTTCGATCATACAATTATGACTACAGGTGTGGAAAGATTTTAATGGAAAAATCTTTCATCATTTAGACAATTTTGATTGTCCAGTACTTGACAATTGTACTGTTACATATGTAGACAGATTGAACAATAATAACTTTTAATTAACTTTATCTGTGCACGCTGAATCTGTCAAATTTATGAGCTTTATATCGTTCTATGTGTGTACAAATTAGTAAATGAAAACATCCTTTGTGAAAATATATATCAAGTAAAATGGTCAGAATAGCTTCAGGGATAGGTACCGTAAATATTTTACACAATTACTGAATACTTTTCAAATGATAATTTTAAAGTAAGTCATCAAAATAAACTGCAAAAAGAACATGAGCCTTTGTAGTAGCAATTGGTTTTCACTTTGACCTGATAAGGTTGTTTTAATATTGAGTAATCCAATACATGTGCGCTGAAGTGTGGACATTTATAGCGTTAGTTGTCAATTAACATACACCTCAACATACTGTAAAAATATTTCCCATAACCTTTGACAAAAAAAATATGTTATTAAAGAATAGAAGTTAGAGGTTTTACACAGTGCATGTCTGCAAATGCAGTTATGCACATCAAAATTCTTTTGGTTATTAACCTCTAGAAAGGTTATTCAATAGGCTTTTACCCAAGAGTAACTGAACTGTTAAAGTGTGTCGAGAATTGCAAAAATAAAGTACTTTAAATTCCAGCCCAGGGCACACAGTAGGTCTATAGTCTAAACAAATGTTGATGTTTTATTTATTTTATGTATCTATTTATCAAATTTATAAGCTCCTATGATAAATTATTTAACAGTATTAAAATAAAAGGTTGACTCATGGGCCAGTTTAAAAGATGTCAAGTAGTTGGGAATGCTTTGCTGGTGGTCGTCAGAACTTTAAGGAGGCTGCTGGACCATTAATGAACTTATGTGAGTTTTCGTACAAGTAGGGATAACTTTTTTGCTTAATATGTTCTAGCATGGGGCTATGAAAACCCTGTCTTTCATATGCTCTTCTACCAACTGTATATTTCCCCCACATTCACGCTTAGATCACAAAGTTCACTCACCTCACAGGTTCTGCTAATAATAGGTAAAAGGTATAAAAGGTATAATTTATTCCAACTTATTGTCTGCTCATCTCTCTAATGATAGTAATAGTGACTTATGGGTATCTCCCACCTTTTGTGATTGAACAGTGGTAATGTAGGAAATAAAATTAAGGTGAGCTAATAAAAAATACATTTTCTTGAGAGTCAAATGGGTGTTTGCTATGGAGAACCCATTTTAATAATTTCTTGAGGTGTAACACTGGCCTGAACTGACATGAAGCCTTCCAAATTAAAAACAGAATGAAATAATATAGGTTTTCTAGTTCTTTGGGGACCCAGCTCACAGTTTTGCTTCATAGTATTTCTTTATGTAATTTATCATGCCTTGTTTTGCCAATCAAGTGACTACCGATAAATGCACAAGTCCAGTGCCCACGTCTAGACACAATGTGGTCATGTAGTAATACTATGGGTCTGAATCATCAAGGCACGTATTCTGAACACAAACCACATTCAGTATTATACGTACATATTTAGGCTTTATGTACTCACAAATAAAGCATGGCACAGATCTCAAGATACGTGGGCTGTTGAAATTAGGTGTACGTCTGAGGTGCTCAACTACACAAGACGCTGCATACATCGAATATCCGCAAAAGAACGCACAGGAAAAAAAAAATATTGAATTAATGTCACCTGGTAATAATAAAGGCATCAATGATAAAACAGTTAAAACATTTTTTTTTTTCCCATGAAATACATTAGAATGTTGTTAATGTCTACTGAACATAAAATACATATTTACAGTTGTTTGTGAGTGCAAACACATGTTATAGCATGCATACAAGACTGTCATCACTACTGATCAAGACTTAGACTAGCCCTTTAGCTGGTACAAGACATACGGCAGAAAAACGAGTGACTTTGAGATGTTCAGAGCTGGATTCGGACGTGGCTGCATGTGCGTGAGCTTGGCACACCCCTAATGTATTTTGACTACAGCAAAATCTGCCGATTCTGGACACGCACAGAGTGATTTTTCGTGCAATACAGACAAAATCAGCAGATACGTGTTTTGAAGAATCAGGCCCTATGAGTTCATTGGGGTTAGTGAGACGCAAAACAGAGCTTATTTTGAAAGGGTCCAATGTGCGCTAAGCTATGCTCCATCTGTAAGTTAACATATATTAAGGATGTTTGTTCAGAAATAAAATATGTCAAAAAGATTTGTATAATGTTCATTTCCAATTGTCTTATCAATGAGGATGGATGGGACTTTTAAATGTTCTTTGTTTGCCACATATGTCAAGAAGCAATATTGTGGAAGGTATTTTTATCAGTGAAATCCTGGGCTTTCATGCAGAACTACAGCTGCTGTCAATTAGTTGTAGGTCTTCACCAACGCTCACAGTTCTGATATGAGATTGCATTAGTTTCAGAAAGGCAGAATTATGTGGTTAGAGAAAATGTTTTTCCAACAATACTCAAATCCAAAACACAAATCAAAATTCATTGTAGGATTGTTGTTGGCTTGTTTCACCATTTTTATTTTTCTTCATATACTTGCAATAATTGATGTCGCGGACACATTTGTAACACACTATAACATACATTTGAACAATTTGTTTTTTTAACAATTACGGAATCCTTTATCAATCCGTACTGTAGCAGAAAATGTGGTCATCAGAAAGAGAGGAATTTATAGAATTAAACACGTTATTATTTGCAGAAAATCCTTCTATTATGGTATTTTTATTGTCCCTTTGATTTCTACATCTCTGCAGGCTTTTGAGAAAAAAGGAGAACTGCAAAGCTGTCTGAAAAAATGCAATGACCAAATTGAAGATATTGTCAATCTCGTAAGAGGAAGGTTAACCAAAATGGAACGTATTACTCTTGGTGCTCTGATTACCATCGATGTCCATGGTATGTTCTGTAAATTGGGGTAACAGGTTTTGCAGCGGGTATTCAATCAGATCATCTGAATGCTGACAGCAGCAGGAAATAAGGGTACAGGTTTTGTGGGAGGCAATGATCTGTCTACTTTTGTGAGTATGTTAGTGAGGACAAGGCTGCATGTGACAGAATTAGTATCATGATGTGAGTAGGGGAATTGAAGCCAGAAGTCACAAACTGATAGTACTATATTGAAGGGAACATGGTCCACAACAGCACAGAATAGTGGGCACATTTCTTACTGATAGAGAAGGATCAGGTGAAACAAACTTCTATGTGAAAAATGTTGACTCTTTCAATTTCTTCTTGGTGTTCTCTAGCTAAGAGGTTGAAACCATTATTGCACCTTAATTGTCTCACATTGCATATCCTCTGATCCTCAATACATCTAGTAGAATAAGAAATCTGACAATTATGTTTGCTCTGTTTGGATTTCTCCATTATTGGCTCTGTTCAGTGTTACGCCCTCCAATGTTTCTCTATGTAAAACAAGAAAAATTCCTATAACAGGCTCTGTCACAGTAACGGCAGCTGTGACATCTCTGCCCCCCCCCCACACACACACAGTCACCATCACCACAAAGAACATGCTGAAGGTGCCTTTGCTCAGAGATGGTTAGGAAGTGAGAGTAAGAGTCAATGGGAGGCAATGTCACCTGCTGTTGATGGACCAATGCATGATGGCACTGGCCATCATGCATTGGTCCATCTGGTTGCTAAATCTGTGGCAAAGTATTAGCCGGAGGTAAGCATGTTCCAGATATGTGCCACTTGGCCTTTTATCAGAATTTATGCATGTAAAACCCTGATATTAGACTTTCCTCTAAGGAGAGAGGAGTACATTTATGATGTTGTTATACACTCACGATATCTTTTACTCAGAATACAACTTTACAATCATATAAAGAACACATTCATCTTACATAGTGCGTAGACATGATATAGTGCAACATAGATTATACAATACCACATATGCTTACAGTTCACCACTGTACCTTAAACTGCTTCACTATCTGCATAAAACATATTTAATGTTACCTGGTTATGTGTTGCTACTGTTACTGATGATTAAGAAGTTGATCCCCCGTCCACTGGAACAACCTCCCTCGCTCCATCCTTCTGTCCTCTAATCTGAGCACCTTCAAACAGGCTGTCAAAACCGATCTGTTCTTCAAAGCCTACCAGCCATCCACCTAACCATCTCCTTCCTTGTTCTCCTCACCTCCCACTTCCCTGTCTCCTCTTGCACTTGATCTCCTCCACTGATTCCTCTCGTGCCTGCTGTCTGTTTCTCCTCCCTATAGTATTTAAGCTCTTCCGACCATGGCCCTCTTCTCTTCTGTCTCAATACCATTTCTTCTTCTCCAACGTCACTGTACTTGCTTTGCTTGGAGCCTATGGAGTCTTGGTTTTACTCGTTTTGATCTATAGTGTTGTACCCCGTATGGTCTACTGTTTGCACTGTATTTTGTACATCGCTGCGGATACCTTGTGGTGCCATATGAATAAAGATTATTATTATTAATAATAATAATAATAATAATAATAATAATAATAATTATAATAATGATCATGGCTTGGTGCTGCTGCCCTTGTTATTGTTGATGTTACATTTCCCATCTCTGGCCAATTTGCTGTTTGCTTTTTACAGCTTGCTGTCATATAGTCACCATTTTGCCCACTACTCCAGATGTCAGTAGTTAAGTGCTTCATATGCCAGGTGGATGTACACAATCCTGGCCAACAAGGATGACTTTTTTCTTTGTAAAACGGCAAATTCACTGTTTTGGAAAAATAGTTCCTGTTGATTGTCTTCCACCTAGGTCACACACACTATATGAGCTCTTGGAATGCTGACAACAAACTGAAAGAGCATGAGTTCCTGGGCTAAAATTTTGGCTAACATTCATTCATCAAAACAGTGCTGTTATGTCATATTCCTTTTTCTCCAAACATGTCATAGAAGGTTGGTGAGAAAATCTTGGTATAATGTTTACAGCAGAATTAAAAGATGAGGATACTATTATTAAGCAGGAAAAATCCACCATTAAGCTCCACAGGAGGTTTCTGTCCACCCTGAGCTCGCTTATACCATAATCTTGATCGTCACTTACCAAATGGATAATGGTAATGTTACCTAGAGTATGTTGTTCTTTACCAGATACAGCAATATTGAGTTGGGACTGGGAGAAACTACTCTTTTTCTGTGACACATAATTCCTCTTGGCATCACAATGGGTTTTATAATGTACTTAACTTGTACTTAACTTTGATGTTATCAACAGCCTAATGTGCACATTTTACAACTACTAACGATTTGACCACAAAGGCAACACTTTCATTTGAGAACACCATTTTTATCAATATATAAAAAGACCATGCTAAACATTTTGAAACAAAAAGTGACAGAGGACTGCATGATAGTAGTTGAGGTTTTTTGGAGCAACCAGTAATGGTGTTTGCAGACATTAAGCAAGACAAAAAAATTTTTGACTGCAGATCAGCTCCCCCCATCCCTAACTGTTAAAAACTGTAATCTAACTAATCCGTTACCATAATCATCATTCCCACTTTCTACATTTGTATTAACACACTTCACTGTGCACAAATCAAAATATAAATAAAAATTAGACAATGTGCCTCCCCCCACATCCTCAACTAGTCCAAGTGCTAGATTGCCTAGGCTGGTTTCCACTGTAACAGGGAGACCACATTGTGTCCCCCCTTCCAGAGTCTACTAGTTTTGCTTCTTAGTGACCTCTGTTTATACTGTCTTTGCCATCCGTGTAAGAGGCCTCAACACCTACTGTCCAGCTTGGGGCTGGCTTTCACTAAAGCAGAGAGACCCCTGTTCTATGTCTGTCTCCCATCCAATCACCATCTTTGTTCCAATACAGAATTGTTTTTTAGTATTTGTTGTGGGTCACAATCAATGTCATGTTACCTACAGCAACTGACTGTGTAGGGCAATGGTACAACATCTTTAAAGCAAAAGTTCTGTATAATAAAACTACTGTTAACGTACCTGTTGTATATGATATGTGTGTTCAGTATTAGATTTCATTTAAGAACTTTCTTGGTTATTTTAAGGGAGTTTGTTCAAAGTTTTAAAAGTGTATAAACCGTAGTTAAAAAATGTCCCACATTAAACTGCATCAAGGTGTCATTACCTGAGAAAGAAATTAGCTGAAATTTCACAGCTAATGTTGGATGCATCATTTTGTCATTTACTTAATGATGATCATCTGTCACTTCTAAATCTGTGGAGATAAATATGGGTTACCGTGCTCAGTGTTGAGCATAGTTTAATTAATGATAGTGTCACAGATTCTGTGGGGTATTTAAAGTCACTTTAATGGTTTTCTGATTTTGCATTTGTTAAAATTACATTTTTAGAGATGTTATGCAAACTAGTTGCGTACTGCAGTGTCCAGAAGTGATGCATTGGAAATGTTCACTGTCAAATGTAGGAAAATGTCAAGAATGATCTAAGCATTTGCTTTTTTTCCCATTATTTCCATGCCTGAATCTATTTAATATGCAGCATTAACAAACATTTATTGATAAAGGCTCATAGGCATGGACCTAGGGTGGAAGTGGAACCCTTATTTAATCTTACCGCATTTTGTCTGCCAACTTAAAAAAAATTGAGTAGCATTTTTATTTATTCTGTAAGTATAGGATGTGGTGGAGGCCACTGACATTAGTATATACTTTATTGATGAAACAAGCACTACAGTTTGGTTCTGCATTTAAAGGACCTGTGTGTGATGTTATAATGGTCAGGTGCGCAAAATAGATTTATTTTTAATTGTAGAGACCCAATATTAAAAGGAAAAGTCTCACTTTCTCCCTCTGTAAATATACTGTGTGTATGTATATATATATATATATATATATATATATATATATATATATATATATATATATATATGGTGCACGTCTTTAAATTAATGAAATGTGTGTAAGTGAATAAATTAATTTCAAAAAGTGTAGCCAGGGCAATTAGGACCACTGTTTTTTTTATAAACAAACGAAAAGATAGTCTGGCGTTCTAAAACAAACAATATATAATTCACTATGTGTCAGCATTTACATAAATAGAATTATGTGCACAATATAGCTATATTGGGATAAACTCACCTGCCAATGTCTGTCAAGGCATCTCTTGTAGGTGAATCCCTAGCAGGTGAAACAAATATGTCTCCATTTTTAAAACTTGCAGCACCTGAAGGCAATAGTCTGACTCCCAAAAAACAAACTAGAAATTAATGAAAACATTTATTAAATTAACGAAAATTTAATACAATCTCTCTCTCTATGTAAATAATAAAACAGCAAATTATCTATAACAAAATATTGTTCAATTCAGTTATAATTAAAATACTATGATTCTATGTTTTTGTCATGAAACTACTGATCTTGCATCATAAGAAATAAGAAAACTCTTACTGTGAAATATAAGGAAAATATGATATTAATCCACTTTGGGTTTTCCATGACCCTGCAGTCAACCTGTGGCCTTGTGCTTTCACATGATCAGCGTGACTTCTAATATCCTTAAATTTACTGTAGGGGGTACGTAATCCCATATGTAATATTTAATATAGAGATTAGACTGAATATTAATCCTGTGATAAAAATAGTTTAAATTGTAACATGAATTTTGAATGTCCTATCTGTAAGATTTTAGAGTCTTCCAGTTTTACACAATTTTATTTTATTTTCATCTATACAACCTGTTAATTTCATGAAACTAAATTTCCCTTTTCATTTTCCAAATGAATTTCCTTATGCTTGTAATTTGTGCCAGACTACTCCGGGCATTTTCTGACTTCGAGCATGAAATGTTTATAGATATTTAATGTGTTGTTTTTCCTTTTGGACTAAACATGCTCTATGCCTTTAAAACATGACTTAATGCAATAAAATATATAATTGACCAAATGCTAAAACAGCTGTATTTTAAAGCAAGATGTGCAAATCTCTGGAAACCTTTGCATGCATTTTATTGTGCCATATGAGATTATCAACAGCTTGGCAATGATAAATATGTTCCCTGGCCTAAGATTTTATGTCAAGTGAAAAGCTGAAATCTTAGAGAGCTAGAAATTGAGTATTTATAGCATGCAGACAAATTTCTTGTGTTAACAATCCTATAAACATTTGCAAATCTGGCATCGTACAGGGAGTCAAAATGAGTGAATGCCAACTTTAAATATTGGGATTAGTGCTAGCACAAGACTTGGGGTTATCAAACGCACTAATCATTGCTGAGCATACGCACCCATTGCAGTGCAGTCAAATGTTAAGTAAACTACTCCTGTAATAAACGGCAATCAGATGTGGTACGTGATAGTGGTTAGAAAGTACTTACTGACATGTTCACATTCATAGGACCTCCTGTTCTACTTCTGTCCATCAATTCATGCTCATGACTCAGTAACAAAAATGTTTATAAAGAAGAAGCGATGGGACAAAGTATTTCAGAGCCTTTTTTTCAATTGAGGACAGCAATATTATTATTTTGAATTAGAGTTTTTATTGGACCTGTCGTGTTAATATGCATGTTATCGTCTACTTGAGATAATAGAAAATGGGTTTATACGTCCATTAAATAAGATTATGAATAAACGTTAATAAGAGTATAGAGGTAATGAGTGCACTTAATGTAAATTTATCATATTCAAATCTGGAGGTCGGGATATGCCTTAAAATACAAAAATGGTCATTTATGTGAATTGCACTTTTGGCCTTTTTGTGTTGTTTGTTATATGCACTTTGTAGGAACGTGTATCTCACATTACATGCAATGTCAAAATCAGAGATGCTCAGGCTTGCTTTCCCGAGAACCAAACACACCCGAACTTAGCAGATCCGAGTACCGAGGTCTCTGTATTTTCGCGCGCCCTCGGAGTTGAAAATAAGGCAATACGTCATTGTTACATTGTCGGATCTCCCGAGCTTTGGATTCTATAAGTACCGCCCTCCACGGTGATCCAGCCCCATTTCACAGAGGGGCACAGAAGGGGTAGCATAGTTCTTGGCAGTCTCTAGTGCAGTTGGGCAGTGTCATAGGTAGAAAACAAAGAGAAGGGGAAGCAGTGTTCTTCAAAGTCTCCAGTGACATTCAGGAGAGCTCCATTGCTAATTGTCATTGCTGAAATAGAAATAATAGGTCTAGCAGACTTGGTCTTCTAAATCTGCAATCTTTGTTTTAAAATATATGAAAGTAATATTGTGACCTGTGAGGTGGTCAAAATTGACTGCAAATTACATTAAATTAGTGTTATTGATAATAATGTAGGGGGGTAAAGCAAAAATATGTGATTTTAGCAAAAAAATTGGGATTTTAGAAAAATTCGGAAACCAAAACATGAAGTTAATCCAGATCCAAAACCAAAACCAGAACACGGGGGTCAGTGAACATCTCTAGTCAAAATGTTCTCACTTTAAAGAGTATAAGAGTATGAGCTCAACATAAGGCTCGATATCAGCGGCATTTAGCCCCACAGAGAAAGTAGGCACACTTTACTAATCTGGATATAATATGAAAACAGTTGTTTTTAAACAGATTTCAAAATGTTTATATTGGTTTTGCATAAAAGTAATGAAGATTTAAAATCAAATTTTATTTTAACATTAATGGAAATGTATTATAAAGATCTAGGGGTAAATGTATCATACCCCGGTTTTTTCAACTCGCCGGGAATCAGCGTGTTGACAGCTAAAATTTAAAGCCGCGCTGGCTTGTAAAGGCAAGCGCTGCCTTTACAAGCCAGCGCTGCTTTAAATTTTAGCTGTCAACTCGCTGATTCCTGGCGAGTTGAAAAAACTGGGGTATGATACATTTACCCCCTAGTGCCTGAATCTCAGTAATACACAATATGCTAACACTATGGGGCAGATTAAATTCAGAAAATATCCGGAACGTCCGCAAGACACTTTGTGCGGATATTTTCTGACAGAAGTAGGGCTGATTTCTGATCACGCCCCATAGAGGTGCGAGCAAAATTCTGCGTTACTCTTTACTGTAATTACGGTAATAAAGCGCGGCCGCGATGTTCTGGGAGACATTGCAGCCAACTGAATCTGCCCCAAAGAGCTAAGAAAAAAGTGAGAACTTATATTAGCTGTTTGTTTGTTAAAAGTAAGTGAACCTAACAAAACAACTAATTATAAACATGTTGCAACCTCTCAAACAATGACACTTTACAGAACAATGCTAACAAGTGTCCTCTACCAGGACGTTGTACCACAATGCTGAAGTTTAATAGTAGCATCAAGTCCTTAATAAACCACTTTGATCTCCTGGTTTGTTGCTTGTCTCCATTGATGACTTCGTGAATAAGATAAATCCCCTGTGCTATTTATGGCATCATATCATCAGAGGAAATAATGCAACTGCTTGTTTACCTCATGTAAGTACAATCTTAAATGTTTACAGTTTCTTATACCCATTTAGGTATTTCACTTGATTTAATAATGTGTGTATTTGTGCTGTAATGTAACATAGATATACTAGCAGTTTAATATAGACCTGTCACCTACACAAAAGAAGCATCCATTTTGTAGGCTTCACCAGTTAGCAGCCTATGGGGGCACTATTACCGATATTATGGTAATAGTAGGTGTAATTACCATTGATACAGTAATTTCAATGCCAGCTTTTTGCTCCTTGAGCTGCGAGCAGAAAGCAGGGTTAAAATTACCATAATAACGATAGTTCCTTTATTGCAGCGCTATTCTGGGGGAATTAAATTCCCCCCTATCAATTTGCTAGGAACTAGGGACATCACTTACAGATATACAGTACTTTCTAGTAAATTGATAGTCTATAGTCATTCTAGTTCAGTGAACAAAATGGATGTCTCTACTGTGTGCATCTAATATGTCCCCTTTAAGTTAAAAACATGCAATAAAATAGAATAAACTGTTTAAATTAATCAGCAATAATTAATAATAAACTCACACAATAAAATAGAAACTGCCCAAATATCTACATCAATCAATATAATGTATCCCAATTTACCACATGAATGCAGAGGGTATAAGTTACAACATCCCACAAAGTTATCTTATTAGGCTAAATTACATGACAGCAAGTACTTTAGGATTAAAGTGTTAGGAGGGTAATATATTATGTTTATGAACCTATTTATGAAAAGTAATGACTTATTACAGGTACTAATAACTGCTTTTAATTCTACAATTAGTGTTCTTTTTTTTTACGTGGACCATATGTTTGCAATTGGATTATGTTACATACTTTGTGTTTGAGCTTATTGAAATAATAGATTAACTGGTGCTAAGCTTTTACTACATTATTATTCAGATTTCACTCTGAAAAAGAGGAAATGAAGGACAATAACTTGTTGTTTTTTTAATTTTGGTTTTAACATTTAAATTACTTTTCCCATGTTTCCTTCTGTTGCCCATTTTATGATCATCCTTGTTCTAGTGTTATTTCCCCATAAGCCGCATTTAGCATAAGCCATATCCTGATCTCCAAATTTGTAAATAATAACTCAAAGAGCTTTAATTAGTTATAATTACTACTGGGGCTGTTTGAAGGGTGCCCTTCTTTCATTTTATTTATCTGCATGCAATGCATACATTCTGGGTAAGCAGCTGATCCTGGACATTAAACAAGGAGCTGACCACTCACTGATTGGGACTGTCAACTGTTATTACCATCAAAGGTCTATGTGATCATAGTTCTTAAGATTCCCACAAGCTTAATGAATTCATCATATTTGATATGTATTATCATCGTTAAAATATTTTCCGTTACTAGGCGCCCCTCTCGTTATGCATTTTCTTTAACTTAAATAAATTTTATTAATTGTTAAATTGATAACCAAACCTTCTGAATTTCTAAGCTGTTGGCTTCACACCACTTGATATGTTCTAGTGATTACAAAACTCATTTACAAGCTTTTGGGGGTGGCCTCCACAAAGTGTGATAATCAACCCATACAAAGAAGTTGAGGACAAAGGAATTAGATATAAAAATGTATACGTTTTTAAAAAACACTACTAAATGTAATCATTGCATATTGCAATAGAGTGATTTTGGATAAATCTATTATAACATAACAAGCTGCTGCATTTTCCACTGAGAGACTTAACTGTTTACTGTCACAATCTGTAATAAGTCTAATCTTATTTTACAGTATGGTAATATAGTGTTAAATCAGGGGTGTATGATATTATATCATGTAAAGACTATATTTGAACTGCTGACAGGCAATTAAATATTCACATAAATAGTCCCAATACTAATTTCAGATCATGCACCAATTTGTCTGGTATTTCACCAATGACGGTTCTCTTATTTGTATCACTCCAAGAAATTTAAATACTTTATAGCAAAGCCATAATTATCATAGTAGCAGGGGTTTTGCAAATGCTCTGGGATCCTCTGCTGGGGGGATCTGCCTCCCCTATCTTTGTCATTTGGATATATGTGCTTTTGAATGTTGCTATGGATCACACAAATGTCTACACATGGGATTCAATTTCTTAGATGAAAATATGAATTCCCCACTACTGCTGTGGGAGTCTTCCAAAATAGTGAGGAGGTGACATATTAGAGTATATGCAGTCACAGTTTATAAATGATTTATAGCTAAATATAAATTATATATATGTTTACTCTTAGAAGAAAAATAAAGCTGAAACAAGAGCTCAACTTTTAATTTTCACAGACCGTACAGAACAACAATTAAGCTTTATGGGCAACAATACTAGCAAGTTGTTAGCTAATGTAACAAAGCTAACTTGCCTAAGTAGAGAACTGGAACATTAAGGGACAATCAGGGCTGAGTCATACTGATCAGTAAGATATTAGTAGGCTATTTGAATAATTCTACAGAAATGCATACTACTCCATACTAGAGATGCTCCGGCCCACCTGAACTTAAGGTATCCAAGTAGTCTCGCATGCCGGCTCAGTACTTTCGCGCATCCTCGGATCTGAATCGAGGAAAAACGTCATTGTTGCGTTTTCGGATCTCACAGGTTTTGGATTCCATAAGTACCTCCTGAGGAGATCCAGCGCCATTACACACACAAAAACAGGGGTAACAGTGTTCTTGTCACTCTCCAGTCTCCAGTGCCATTGTTCAGTGCCATTGCTCACACAGAAACAGGGGTAGCAGTGTTCTTGTCACTCTCCAGTCTGCAGTGCCATTGTTCAGTGCCATTGCTCACACAGAAACAGGAGGGGTAGCAGTGTTCTTGTCACTGGAAATGACTGGAAATTAATGTTATTGAGGTTATTAATAATGTAGGAACAAAAAAAGAGCCAAATTATGTGATTTTAGATAAAAATAGGCTTTTAGAAAAATAAATAGGGATGCAAAAGTTAATTCAGATGCAAAACCAAAACCAAAACACGGGGTATAGTGTACATCTCTACTCCATACCCTCACATACTATCTTATTTGCAGATGTTTCCAAACTCACAGAGGACCAGAGAAAACTTTTGAGATAAATATTCTAAACATCTAAGGGATATGTATAAGAAAAATATTGCTGGTCCTGACTGGTATGTGGTAAAATGATATAAGTTCCTATATCTGCATATGAAAAATTTACATCAGGAATTATCCAATGCAATTTATAGTGAAAACCCCCAGAGACCAAGATTCATAAAAATCGTTTACAATGATGATTCCAAAGCCTGATAAAGATAGACTTCAACATGTTGGCTCTCAGATTGCATACATTCCAGCCTTCATTATTAGCAAATCACCAACTAGGTAAAGTCAAGAATGGCAACTAATTAGAATTCAAGAAGCAACACAAAATCACAATCTTTTAAAAAATATTTTATTATTCCCAGATACCGACAAAGCGCCCCTCTTTCATAATTTTAATATTGGAGCTTGTGGTCCCTTTTTCAATTCGTACATCCAATAGGTATATTTTGGAAGTATGAATATATTATTGTTTGGCTTTGTGAAAATAAAGTTGATTTTTTTCTAAAATCTCATTTCACTCTTTTAAAAATGAAATATTTTAGTGTGAGCTTCCCCATGATAGCTTCTCATGAATAGGAGATGTTGTTTGTATGCAGAGCAGGTGCTGTGTAAGCCTTGGTAGCATTTAGCACTTTTGAATGAGTTACACTTTGTCTTAAAAATGATACAGGTTAATAGCTTGCAAATGTTGCAGTTGTATTTTTAAATAGGTTATTGCATGTTAAACTTCTTTATACCTTCTGCTAAACCTTTACACATGAATTCTACATGTCACTTCATGTGAAAACATTACTGTTATTTCCGTGTAAGATTTTAAGATGCGGAAGCAAATGTCAAAGCATTTATAATGCCTTGTCAAAACTGCCGCAGTTAAAGTAGGAATTTGCATAGGGTTGTCGTATAATATGAAACAAAAAGAAATCCTAGGAAAATATCTTTTAATTCTACATTGAGCGCAATAGGTTAAAAAGTGGTGAGAAAAAAATGAAGTCAGCATTTGTATATTAGCCCTCTTGGGCTTAGACTGAAATTTAATAGTGATTAAAAAACTGTGGTGGGCTCTCATTTAATTACATGATCAGTTATCCTGATCTGACTCCTGAGAACTGACCTCCATTTGCAACAACTGCTATCAATAATACATTACTATGGCTAGCATGTGCTTTGAGTTCTCATACAATAATATTTTACAGTGAAAACATATAAAACAATGGCATTCTGCTAGGTGGTATAAGTATCAAGCAATACTTTTAGGTACATTTGCCTAAAAGGCCCATGTAGAACGTAAGGATGCATCTAGCCATTCTGCTGCCTACCACAGACATATGTATATGAGCTGTGTGCATTATAAATAATGAATATGATAATTATGTTGTGCTAGAAGTACATGTGTTCAGAGTTGTGTTCACCGGTTGGCGAATCCAGCTCAGTCAGCACTGCATATAGGGTTAATTGAACCAATTTGGAGAGTGCAGTCAGTAGGAATGAGCACAAATAACATTAGATGGAACAGGGACACAAGACAATAGAACATATTGTAGCATACAGTACAGATTGAGCTGCCTTTGCCAGGCAGTAAGTGCAGATCGGATGGAACATAGCACAGTCCCTGGGAAAGTGCCATTGTGTATGTATACTTAGAACACCTTTTTGCAGCTATTCATTTGTCATTTTAAATTCATTCTCTACATTTTTAGTTCCCCAAAGCTTGTTGTCTGACATACTTCCTTCAGGTTGCCCCAGTATAGACACACGGCAGATAGTGCTGCACATTTATCAAAATCAACACCAGAAAGAAATAGTGAATTCTACAAAAAACACAAGTGCTTTCATTTTAGTTGCACTGCTGCCTTTCAAATTCCTGGGGGTAAATGTGTCAAGTTTAGAGCTTTCCGGCGGGTTTGAAAAGTGGAGATGTTGCCTTAAGCAACCAATCAGATTCTAGCTGTCATTTTGTAGAATGTACTAAATAAATGATAGTAGAATCTGATTGGTTTTTAAAACCAGCCGGAAAACTCTCAGCTTGATACATTTACCCACTGGCTTTTTGTTGTCATTCACGCCCATTTTTCATACCCTTATACCCTAAAAATGTTGCAGCTATGTGAATTGGAAAGAAGTGCCTCTGCCACCTGCAATGCTAAACCCCTGCTCAGGCATATATATATATATATATATATATATATATATATATATGTTACAACTACTTACTACTACAAACCTTGGTTTCAATTCTGCCATTTCCTTCTGCACAACTACTTCTTCTAGGCCACAGATCTGTGAAGGCACGAATCTATGATGGCTGGAGGTATATATATTAGTGTCGATATCAGGGGGCTGCATTGTTGGGCCCATTTGGACTTTCAGTTCCACCACTGGTTTGAATATATACCACAGAGGAAGTTTCTCTAGTATCAATGACACATGCAGAGAAGTCTAAGGCTAGATTTACTAAGAATCCAGTTTGGTGGTGGTTTTAAACCGCCACACATCGATGGCGGTTTAGTGGTCCAAACCTCTGCATTTACTATAGGGCGGTTTGAGGCTGTGATTTAAAATGGCTGGTGATGTGTGTCAGATTGAAAAAGCTAAATCACCAACAAAACCACCATCCAAAAGACAGGACAGGACAGTTTTAATACCTGCTTCTGAATTGGCTTGATAGCACAAACATGTTGCTTGAGCTATGTTGCCATTCAGAACAAAAGAAAATGCACCACTGAACAAAAGAAAAAGCACCACTGAACAAAAAAAAAAAGCACCACTGAACAAAAGAAAAAGGACAACTGACATTTAAATTATTTGGACAATCATTATTTATTGATTAAGGGGCAAAATTAATTTAGCATTAACTTATGGGGGACTTTTTTTATTATATTAAGGGGATAAAAGTATTTAATCATTATTCGGACACTATGTAATGCCAAATTGTGCAACATAGTAATTTATATCCACCATTACCAATCAGTTAATAATATTATATAATTACATTTCCCCCATAATATAATGCTATAATAGTGTCCCCTTAAAAAAAAATTCCCCCATAAGTTAATATTAAATTAATTTTCCCCATTAATCAATAAATAATGATTGCCCAAATAATTTAAATGTTAATGGTGCTTTCTCTTATGTTCTGAATGGCAAAGTAGTTCAAACACCATGCAGTTTGAGCAATCTCGCCACTGACAACCACCTATTTCATTTTTGACATTAGGATGGCAGTTTTGTGGCAGTTTTGCAAACCTCAGTTTAGTAAATCCGGTGGTTTGTATGTTGCATAAAAAAATTCATTTATGGCCGTTTTAATGGCAGTTTGGGCTTTAGTAAATCACCACACCGCCATTTAGTAAATCTAGCCCCTGGACTTTTTGAAACTAACAATGGTGTTCTGTTAGGTAATACAATATTTTTAAGTACATTTGCCTAACAGACCCGTATAATACTCATTGATACATCTAGTCATTCTGCTGCATGAAGAGACAACTGAAAAAGAGCCATTCCAGTTAAGAGAGCTTTAATTTTTTTGTATCAACACTTTTCATTTTTCATTCCATTTACCCCTTATTTACCATTCACACCATCCACCATTCACACTACTTAAAATGCACAGCAAGCCAAAACACCTTTTAGCAAAAGTTGTATGAAGTTAGGTGGAGCTTGTGAAACTCCCTGTGCCTATTTTAAACATTTAAATATGGTGCAGCTGTGGCGTCATTATATATTGAACTTTAAACGCTTGAAACACCACCTCCCCCTGATCACTTTTTTTAATTCTTCATTTTCAAACTATTTTATAGATGTATTACAACAGGAAATCCCAATGAAAGTAAAAAAAAGAACAACAGTGTCCACAACGTACATGGTTTAAATATATAACCAACATGTAGGCGACACATGGGAGATATGGTGGACAGGTAGAGAAGACTGCTATGATTATATTAAAGACCAGTAACGACACAGGTCAGTGCTCCAATCTACACAGGGGGAGAGGTGTGGGTGATTAGGAGGGTAACTGAACAGCGTTTTTTGTTTTTTTTCTAGATGATTGGGGAGGTTGTGCTATATTTTTTAGACAAAGATTGCACATATCTCCTGTAGAGAAGACAAGTCTACAATGCTGCTGCAGAGAAAACAAGCCTACAATAGATGCTGGCCTATTCATCCTCTGGGGGACAAGCAAGGCTACAGACTACATCACTGAAGGAGGAGCTCCTACAGTACTTCTACTGTCTAGATACCTAACCCCTATTCATCTATTGGCTCCTGCAGCTCTCACCTTACTGTAATTGGCCCATCAGCTCCAATCTGTGTCAACCATGGGTAGCACCGAGTGTATGCCAGCAGTGCAGCCCTGGTCAGCTCATGATGGCACTGGCCCATCTGTTGTTTGCCATAATTGCCAGATAGCCGATCTGTCATAAAACAAAAATAGGACATTTTACCAGATATTTTTATATCAATATGTCGATAATCTATATCACATTAAAAAAACTAATTTGTCTAAGTTAAAAAGTAAATAGTGGCAGAGCTGCATGGCCATACATACAGTAACACCTTGTAGTAGTATGATGTGCCTATTCATTTCGAATTAGGATTGATTAAATTACTTTATATTATATCGATTGAACCTTAGAATTTGGAGCTAGTCTCCTGCACATCACATTTTAGAAAAGCACATATTTGTGAACCAAACTTCTGCTATATTATAGGCCGACCTTAGTATTTGCAATTAAGAAAGGGGCCACTGACTTAATAAGCTGTTGGTTAAGGAGAGAGATATTCACAATGAGTGACCTAAAACACCATATAAAGACCCCTCTTTGACAAAAGGCAGTTACATTGATAATTTTTTCTGGGTTGTGAACAAAATTGTGATTGAAAGAAATTTGTAGAAAATCTAAAAATAAATGTAACATTATGTGCAGAAAACACTAGTTTATGGCAATCAATGTAGGGGGCAAGGGCTAATAATAACTATATATTGTTGCCTCCATTCTTTCCTTTGCTGATTTAACTTGGAGAGTGGTGCTACTAAGTAGAGCAAGTAGCAAATTAAGAAGAATGCTAAACATAACAACTAAGGGCCTGATTCATTAAGGAATGCAAAACCATGTTACAATGCAAGGGGTGCAAATTACTTTATTATTTTGCACATAAGATAGATACTGCCTGTTTTTATGTAGCACACAAATATTTTTACACTGAAATTTAAAGTTGATCTAGGACATGCGCTACCCCAACTATAAATCTGTCCCCACATTTTTTTAATTTACCTCCCCCTCCAATACAACATGGTTTTGCCAAGGTGCAAATTTACTCCTTTTTTATGCTTTGCTCTCTTTAATGATCCAGACCTTAGAGTAAACTCGACTATTTGAATTTTTTTTGCCAAACTACTGTTAGAACAAAAATTGACTTATGATGACTGAATTAGCCAAAATGTAATAAGGAATAAAGTTTGCAGAATCTTTTCAGTCATCTCTATTCAACTTAATTACATAAGTGACATTAGCTCAAAGTTCAATAGTTTCAGTGTAAAAACAGAAACAATAAAAAATAAAATAGCACTGCCTTAATTAACCAGCACCACATGGGACTTCCAGCTAATTAAGCATACAGACATCAGTTTCACCCAACTTAACCCTGAAACTGTACACATTTCTGCAATCCTGTAGATCAGTGCTGAGCAAATTTACCAAGAACCCATTTTATATGTCACACAAATAATGTTATACAACTTTATATATTACTTTAAAATAAGCCCAACTATATAATATACAAAATAAACTCTGCATTAATTTTTAGGAATTATTGGTTGTAGAACATAGTAATATAATATAATAGCAAATTCATATAGTGAACCAACTGTTAGAAGAACAAGAATCAGGGCAGTCTAAACAGCTGGAACACAATGAGCAACCTAATATTGGTGCGAGCTATGCAGCCAGGTTTCTTTGTTGATAAAGTCTTCTGCTTAGGTTGCCTTAAGAATAATACTGTCTAATAATGCCTGATAAAATTAATAAAAATGATAATAATAATAATAATAATAAAAATAATATTTATTTAGCATAGCCTGATACTTTGGCTGTATACCCCATATATTGCTTTATGTATATCCTGTATGTAAAATATACATAATAAATCATTTCACCAAATGGCATTTAGTCTAATATTAGGATCAGTACTTAAGCATACTCACCTCAGGCTTTCTCTGTTGAACTCTTTTGTAACCGTCTCAGTGCCCTTTCAGCATTCATAGAAAGGCATAGAAAGAGGCATTTGTACAATGAAGGTTCACAGAAGGTTAAGAGAAGAATATATGAGCTACTGCAATGGTGTTTATATCGAATGGCAACAGCAGAGCCAGCGAAATTGCTCTCCTTTTCAATGAATAAGAAAGAAGATTGTGGATTGAAAATCCATTTAATTTGTTAGCACAAAAGTTAAGCTCGCCTCTAGACAGTTATAACTTTCTTCGTACACCTTTTTAACTTTTGTTTGATAGCTACAATTCAGACAAATTGGCCATTTATTCTATTTTTCTCCATACAAAAATATATTTCTAAAGTACAATGGCAATTTTGCACTTTATCCTTGACTTGTGCCATTATTATTACACTCTTGCCCAGTGAGGTTCACACACTTCACTGCATGAATGCTTGTTTATTTTTCACAAGACAAATGTGAGATGTACGTGTTTAACAGTGCATTGAGTTGGCTGTAATGCTATCTTCAGATTTTATCATCAGTAACTTGGTAGTTTGGCTTCTCTTAAATGTAGTAAATAGTGTTACAGCCTCTGTCGTGCTGTAATATAATGTTGTTTTTGTTGTCACATTGACGGAGTGAAATATCAGTAGTGTGAGAATTCCTTTTCTATCCTCGTTATAGCTCTGTGATTGTTTTAGAACAAGATATTTGCTTTGAAAAATAGTTTAAAGGATAAGAAGACATTTCTAGATGGTGTCCTTTATATAAGGCTGGCACACGGCAAAGTCGCCCAACTACCTTTTGCACCTTTATGTGGCTGCTTTTAAACACTTGTAATTAGGTTTTACCCCAAAGCGGAAGGAGATGATCTGTCTCTTCAGATGCATTTAAATGATTAGAGGCCATTTTCTTCGATTGCACCAATTTATTTCATGATATACAAAAATAGAAATTTCAGGTTAAAAGATTGTCTACTTCCCTCTTATGAGCACCCCCCCCCTAATTAATAAATAGTGTCCATCATTATTTAAAGGTATTGCTTAATAGATCTATATTTAGTTATTATGTAATTATGGAATGTAAATATGAAGATTGTGTTCATTTTGAGTATTATGTTCATGGAATTCACTGTTAAATCATCATCATCATCATCATTTATTTATATAGCGCCAACATATTCCATAGCGCTTTACAATTGGGGACAAACATAATAAACTAATAAACAAACTGGGTAAAACAGACAAAGAGGTGAGAAGGTCCTGCTCGCAAGCTTACAATCTAAATACATTGACTTACATGCTCTGAATTATCCACTTGTTCTAACTCAACTTAAACTCTGTAAATGGAGTCCTAGAGCCTAAAATTATAGCTTTTTGTGCAATTAAAAATTCTGCATGTCCTTGCAGTTCCAATAATGAGTCCATGTTTTATCTCCACTATTGTAGCATATTTAAATATTTTGTACATATAACTAAATCACATTTTTGAGTTTTCTTTATTAAAGGGTAACTCCAATGAGAAATGATATTGCCTAATTAAAATCATTATGCTGGGTATTACAATACTTGAAATATTACTTTTGTCTGAAATTGTCTGTTGAAAGCGCCAAATTAAGCTGTTGCTTCCAATTGACGGAGTGTGAGTAATTGATCTTCTTTAGCAACATTTGTAAGCATGTAACAAAATGTGGACTGTACTAATTATTTCCATTGATACAAATGCTGGTAATGAAAGACTGAGAGAATGAAAGTTATTTGCAGTGTTTAAGGCAACAACAGCGAGTTTCTGAGCCTTTAACAGACAATTTCAGAAGTAAGTTCTATTTCAAGTTTCAGGCGTTATTCCAGGAAGTTCTAGTAACCAGCATAATGATTATATTTAGTCAATATAATTCCTCAGTGGAGTTCCTCCCTTTAAATTAGGGATGAGCGGGCTCGGATATCTGAAATCCGAGCCCACCCGAACCTTGCCGATCCGAGCTGGATCCGAGACAGATCCGGGTATTCCCGCCAATTGCAAAACTGAAAGCGAGGCTCTGAGTCATAATCCCGTTGTCGGATCTCGCGATACTCGGATTCTATAAATTCCCCGCTGGCCACCGCCATCTTCAATCAGGCATTGATCAGGGTAGAGGGAGGTTGTGTTAGGTGGTCCTCTGCCCTGCTATATCCTGTGCTGTGCTGTGCTGTGCTGTGCTCAGTCCAGTGGTGCTGTGTCCTGTGCTCTGTCCTTCTGAGTTCAGTGGTGCTGCTGGGTCCTGTGCTGTGTCCTGTTCAGTCCAGTGGGGCTGTGTCCTGTGCTCTGTCCTTCTGAGTTCAGTGGTGCTGCTGGGTCCTGTGCTGTGTCCTGTTCAGTCCAGTGGTGCTGTGTCCTGTGCTCTGTCCTTCTGAGTTCAGTGATGCTGCTGGGTCCTGTGCTGTGTCCTGTTCAGTCCAGTGGTGCTGTGTCCTGTGCTCTGTCCTTCTGAGTTCAGTGGTGCTGCTGGGTCCTGTGCTGTGTCCTGTTCAGTCCAGTGGTTCTGTGTCCTGTGCTCTGTCCTTCTAAGGGCATTGTTATGTCCCCATTATTCCCAAGTTATAAAAAATGTAAAAAAAAGTTATAAAAAAAAAAATAAAAAAAATAATTATAAAAAAAAAAGAAATTAAAAAAAAATATCCAAAAACAATCCTGCAGTATAAGTCCATTGGTACTGCAATATTACAAAGTTCACTGATTCTGCAGTATAAGTCCACCAGTGGTACTGCAATATTACAAAGTTCACTGATTCTGCAGTATAAGTCCAGTGGTACTGCAATATTACAAAGTTCACTGATTCTGCAGTATAAGTCCAGTGGTACTGCAATATTACAAAGTTCACTGATTCTGCAGTATAAGTCCAGTGGTACTCTCCTGTGCCGCATATAATTTTTAAAGGCTTTGCCGAGTGTGTGTGGCTTAGGGGTACGCTCTCTTGTGCTACATATAATGGAAAACAAAAATTTGGAGGATAAAGCTGCGAGGAAAAAGCTCAGTTTTCCTAAAAGACCCGCTGGCGGGGATGCTGATAACATCTGGTCCGGACTGAAGGACCTGCCAATCATTGCAGACATGTCTACTGTTGCTGCATTGGATGCTGTCACAATAGAAAATATGGTGGAGGATTATTTTGCTGACACCATCCAAATAGACATGTCAGACAGTCCATATTGTTACTGGCAGGAAAAAAGGCAGTTTGGAAGCCCCTGTACAAACTGGCTCTATTTTACCTGAGTTGTCCCCCCTCCAGTGTGTACTCGGAAAAAGTTTTTAGTGCAGCGGGGAACCTGGTCAGTGAGTGGCGAAGGAGGTTGCTTCCTCAGAACGTTGAAAAAATGATGTTCATAAAAATGAATTATCAATTCCTCAATCATGTACAGCACTGCCCTCCAGATAGTACAGAGGGACCTGTGGTTGTGGAGTCCAGCGGGGACGAATTGATAATGTGTGAGGAGGAGGAAGTACACACTGTAGGGGGAGAGGAATCAGAGGTTGAGGATGAGGACGACATCTTGCCTCAGTAGAGCCTGTTTTGGACTAAAAACAATATTGTGAGGTGTGAGGTGTTCAGAATAGACTGGAAATTAGTGGAAATGATTGTTATTGAATGTTATTGAGGTTAATAATAGCGTAGGAGTGAAAATAAACCCAAAAAACTTGATTTCAACACTTTTTATGTTTTTTTCAAAATAAATCCGAATCCAAAACCTTTAAATCCGAACCAAAACCTTTCGTCAGGTGTTTTGCGAAACAAATCCAAACCCAAAACCTCAAGGAAATCCGAATCCAAAACACAAAACACGAGACACCAAAAGTGGCCGGTGCACATCTCTACTTTAAATATGTAATAAATCAAGTACTATATATTGTGTATATGACTGTATGATTATTTTATTTGTGTGGCTTTTTATGGACTGCATTCAAATTGTGTGTGATTGAATAAGGTAATTTAGCACTATTAAGTTTTCTGAATGCTGTACTTATTTCAACTTTTGGAGCTATATTGAGTTTACATTTCTTTCATAAGTTGCAAGTGATTATTCATAATGAGCATCAAGCTCCTTTGAAATATAATTCTCTGAGATAAAGCAGACTGCTTTCCATTTTAATAGTGACTATAAAAATTAAACACCTCATTAATCAACCAGATTCCTATTAAATATCACAGACTACCAGCACAATAAACAGATATCTGAGCAAAATCAGATATGGATAAAGTTCTTTGATTTAATATTTTTGTAATCCAAGTACACAAAAATTAACAGAGCAAATAATATCATTATACATTAATATCTTGCTCAAGGAAGAATTTGCCTTTTCTGCCATCCAATGTTCAAAATCAGCACTCAAACCTTTGCTTTTCTCTCCATCCTTAGCTTTATTTATATTTTTTTCAGCTGCAGTGATTGTACTATATAGGCTTGTTTGCTGCCTTATTACACATCATGCTACTATATAATGCTAAGGTTGCAGATATTATTGTAGATGGACTGCAGGGCGATGCAGTTTCCATGTGTCAGCTTCATTCATCTAGGCCAGTGTTGGCTAACCTGTGACACTCCAGGTGTTGTGAAACTACAAGTCCCAGCATGCTTTGCCAATATATAGCAGCTTATTGCTGGAAGGGTATGCTGGGACTTGTAGTTTCACAACACCTGGAGTGTCACAGGTTAGCCAACACTGATCTAGGGGTTTCTGATCTTCCCATAAGTTGTCTATGCTTTTCTTTTCATGTCTTTACATGAGAAGGCTTAAATTATTTTCCACCTCTGCGTGGCATATTTGAACATTGGCAGTAATGTTTAAATAGTATCTGCACTTACATATTTATATTATTATATTATATCACATACTTCTATATTATAATCACTTTTTCATGAACTAGATAAAAAATATGTACAGTATGGGAGTGCCACAGTTGAGCACACGCACCAGTGTCTGATTCAAGCTTTGGGCATCTCTAAGCTATGAGCTTTTCAGTTGTATCACTTGCAGCAGCTACAGGGCAGATGTAAGTGCTATGATTAGTGATGACGGTCACGTATGCATACTAGAACATGCATTTGCAATCAAGAGCAATTGTAAAAATGCATGTTATGTACAGCAGACATTAACAACATCCTGATAAATGTATTTCATGTATAAATAATAAAATTAAAAAAAAAACTTTTTTTAAAAAATGTTTCTTATATATGATTATATTATTAACAGGACAACATTTGAGTGCTTTTTTTTCTGTGTGTTCTCCTAGGATTTTATATTCCACATATGTATTGTTCGCATCCTGCACTGTGTTTTGTCTGTCTCAATACAGCAAGTGCCGTATATGTAGAGCATACTTCCACCCGTATTCAATAAGAGATGTTTCTTCAGATCAGCTTGTAGTTGAATCCGGAAGTGTGTAAGCCTGAATTAAAAGTGTTTTAAAAAATGCACATTGCGTTCGTTTTGCGTATCTAAATGAATCAGGCCCTAAGATGCTAGACATTCCATTTCCTGTATAGCTGAGTGCAAGCTAATATATTCTATCAGCATTGAAACTGAGAGGGTCCCAATGTTTTCCATTCAATAAACTCTATCATCATAACATTTTTAGCATTTGATTCCCCATGGCTAAACTAAAATTAAATTACTATTCCTGCTACAGCCTTCCTTGTGAAGCTTTCAAAACGTCAGACTGGAGACAGGCTTCCCTTGGTTGCTAGGGGAAACATCCTCTTCTGCATATGACCAATGAACACTGAACTCAATTCCACATGTAAAAATAAAATGTTCTTTTGCATGTGGAATAGCTGCATTTATAAAGACGTTAACTAGTTTGTAATTGGCCTCAGAGCATTTTTCTTCTCACAGAAAGATTTGTTAGTTTTTTACATATCCATGGAGGTCAGGAATTGTTGTATACTTCCTACAGGGCAACAGTTGCACTTTCTACATGTATTGCTTATGGGAAGGTATGTTTCTACCAATGTAGCAAAATATTAAAATTAATGATAATAACACATATAATATAGTCCCCTCACTTTTAAAATTAATTTAAGACAACAATTATGCTAGTTTCAATTATTGGTCCTAAAGTAGTGGCTGGATTTTGTAGTCTAAGGTAAATTTGAGACAGATAGGTTTAGAATTGTTTGGTCTAACTGAAGGTGGACTATTGGGACTATTGATACACACTTTAATTTAGGCATTCAGTATATTAAAATACTTTTTAGTAAGTATATTTTTAATTTTTTATGCATTGGCAATGCCTATTTACTTGTACATATAAATAATCCTGAAGCGACACAAACTATGACCCAATTAGCTGCTGTATGGTTACCTGTACATCAAAATGGAAAATAAACAATCAGATTCATTTGACCAATTTAAAGTACTCCATTTGAACAAATGTAAGAGATTACAAGCTAGAAGGGAAGTATCTTTTCCTTACATGGTGAGGCAGAAGTAGTCATTTAAAGGAAGACAAGCCTCAAAAATGTTGCCTTGGTTTATGTTGCTCCTCTGTGTAAGCTTTGGACAAACTTAGGAAGTTGTGGTTGCCATCTTTTACTTGCTATTTTTGCTCTGCTCTTCCTTGATTAGTTTAATTGTATGTCCTTCTTACAGTGAGGTGTCTAAAACTGTGCCCAAAGATGTGGTCTAGTGACTTATGGTAATAATGGTAATACTATGCCTCCATAATTTGTCTCTATTTTAATGCATCCCAGGATTTTATTACCCTTTGCAGCTGCTGCCTGACACTGTGTGCTGCTACTCAGCTCTCCTTTTCCATCTTAATATTTCAGCAATTTCACTCTATTTAAGGATTATACAAATCTTAATACATAATAACTTAATATATGGTGCTTAGGGGCAATTTAAATTGACCTAGGAATTGTAATAGGGAGACTGCAATCCTCCCACAATGGTTTATCAAAAATCACAACAAATCAAAATAACAGCGCTATTGGTAAGTCAAATATAAATAATTCAAATTCAGATATATACATGTATATCTCACAAATCGGTTGAGTGCATAAAAGTTTGATCTAAATTAAGAGCACAAATTAAAAGCTCACAGACTGTAATTGCTCTTTGTATCCACAATCAATAATTCAAGCTGCGAAGGTATGCTGTCACTACCTGCAATAAGAATGATTCCAGCTTAATCAATACAATTCATAACTACGTCTATAATAGAATGAGAATAGTGTCCCAAAGAGTGTTGCAGAAAAAACCCACAATTCGTGGGGAACATCACTGATATGAATACAACAAGAAGCAGATAGTAAAAACATAGAAGCACAGATTTCTGTTCCGCTATGTTCAATTGTTATTGCAAGCCAGAAAAAGTATTAATAAATAGAAATACTTGTGGGGATCCCTGTGTTATATGTAATATAAGTCCAGCTGTGGAGACTGTTGGTTTGTGGTATGGAGATAGAGTAGACTCTGCTGTTAAATTCTCATCACAGTGCCTCAGAGTTCCACTCTGCACTGGGTGCTCTAGTTAGCAGACAAGCTGCACCTGGATCTTAAGACTCCAGTTATAGTTCCATATGTAGTTGTTTGCAAATCTCAGGTGCATGATCATATATTTATACACATTAAATTTAATCTGCCCAGTTTTCCATTTTGTTCAAATGTTTCAATAGGAAGTTACTATCCTGCTCTGTGTTAATAACCCAACATAGTTTAGTGTAACCAGCTTATATAAAGACATTACTTTACTTTCTTGGGAATCAACAATTTCCAGGAAGCCCCACCTTTCTAACAATTGGGATTTTCTTTACTAAATCCTGGTAATGTTTCCTGATAATGTCCTAAGCAAGTGATTTATTATCTAATATGAAGCAATATTCTTTTCTGTTACAGCTCGAGATATTGTTTCCAATCTGAACAATTGTGGAATCCGTAACACCTCAGATTTCAGCTGGATAGCACAGATGAGATATTATTGGGAGGAAAACAATGTTGTGGTGAGAATGGTAACTACAGTTGTGCCATATGGATATGAGTATTTGGGCAACTCTGGTAGACTTGTCCTGACGCCACTTACAGATCGATGTTTCAGGTATAATATTGTCTCTATGGTATAACTTTGCATATCCAATTGTTTTCTGTCCTATGTCTGATTGCATATAATTTTTATAACAAATGTATATTGCTGTAGAGCCTACTGATGTCATCTTTAAATGAAAAGCAGTGTGAAAAAAATACCTGGACACAATGGTCTATACAATACTATAATCATATTTCAGAAGTTAATCTCTGTTAAAGAAGGATGTGTACAGTTAAAAAGAATATTTATGTGAATTTATGTGACATTGCCGTGAGATGTTTTGGTTCACAAATGGAGGATGCAGTTAGAGGCGATAGATAAAATATATACATTTACAATTACATTTGTTTTTATATTTAAATTGTATCTAGCAGTAGTAAGTAAAATTACCTATGCAGCTACGTTGATTGCGTATGCATGCTAGAACATGTGGTTGCAGTTAGAAGCAATTGTAAAAATGTATTTTATGTATAGTAGACCTCAATAACATCCTAATAAATGTATTTTATTGGGGGAAAAAATGAAAAATCCTTTTTCGTTAAAATGTTTTTTTCATTAAAGACTATTGGCCTGATTCATTAAGGATCTTAACTTGAGAAACTTCTTATTTCAGTCTCTTGGACAAAACCATGTTACAATGCAAGGGGTGAAAATTAGTTTTCTGTTGCGCACATAAGTTAAATACTGACTTTTTTCATGTAGCACACAAATATCAACTTTAAATTTCGTTGTACAAATAAGCTATCAAGTATTTGTGTGCTACATGAAAAAACAGTCAGTATTTAACTTATGTGCAAAACAAAACACTAATTTGCACCCCTTGCATTGTAACATGGTTTTGTCCAGGAAACTGAAATAAGAAGTATCTCAAGTTAAGATGCTTAATGAATCAGGCCCTATATTATTAACAGGTGACATTAACTGATTTTTTTCGGTGCGTTCTTTTGTAACTTTATATTTGACATGTGTATTGGAAATATCCTGCAGTGTATTGTCTTTTGCAGCAGAGCGGACCTAGATCCGTATTCATTAACAGACGTTTCTTTACATCTGCTCCCTATTGAATACGGATGTGCGTATGTCTGATTTATGTGCAATTTTAAAAATGCACAATATGTTCGTTTTGCATGCCTTAATGAATCAGGCCCACTTTATATGCTATTTATTCTATATAGCTATGTGTATATATACACACTATCCGGCCAATGGTTACGACAGATGAAGGTAAAATTGTAAAGCGTGTATAGTTTGTACACATGAATCAGAATGCTGATCGGTAAATTTTCTGTAGTGTGTACCCAGCCTAAGAGTTTGTTGTTTAAGTTAGATTAGCTGCTACTAATTACATGAACTACAACACATTTTTTTGAAGATTTTGAAAAAACATTGCTAGATATAAATGATGACTGGGGTGTTGCTTCATACTTCAGTGATAGATATACCAGGGTTGTACAAAAAATATATATATATATATATATATATATATATTTTTTTTTTTTTTTAATGAATTATCATCATCATTATCATCACCATTTATTTATATAATTATGAAAGCAAAACTTACTCTGCTGTACAATATTCTTTTATAAGTTCATAGAAACATCTTACATTTGCTCATATTGTAACATAATAAACTTTTCTCATTATTAGGACCGCGGCTATCTGATAAGTTTTTAGAACCAGACTAATAGAGTTCTTCACCGTTAGCAGCCGCTTTTCCCAAAGAACAAGATGCATTCGGAGGTACTCAGATACCCCCAGGACTTAACTCTATGGTAGTAGAAACTTATCAGGATAACCGCAGTGCACGGTTGGGAACCAGTTTACTGGAGGTAGAAGCCAAGGCCAGACCTAGGTCATGTGTCCTTAGCAAGTAGGAAGGTCAAGAAACAAACTGAAGGTCAGGGCAGGTAGCAAACACGGAAAATCCAGGAAACAGGCAAAAGGTCAAAGGGCACAGGCAAACAAGCAGGATCCAGAAAAGAAGCCAAGGTCACAACAGGAAAATCAGGTCACAGATAGCCAAGTATCTAGAAGATGCACGTAAGCTGATCACCAACTAGTGTCACAAGTGCTATAACCGTCAGGAAGGCTAAGCCCTCCATGCCTTTTATACTAATAACAGCCAATGAGCAGACCAGGGTGAACATTTCTCCCATATCCATAGGAGGTAGTAATATATTCATGGTGTCTCCTACTTTAGGAGGTTGGTAAAAACATATTAATTAATTAAACAACTGTAGAAGTGCCCCGCTGCCTATGCCGGGACGCGGCGCTCACTGACAGGGAGTCCTGGCCATTGTCATGGTGATGGTTGGGACGAGCAAACAGGAAGTCATGTCCCAGCTGTTGCCATGGCAGCTGGGACGCAGAAGTTAGCGAGCCACGGCACCCCATGGCTCGTAACACTCATCATTTGTTCAATGATTTTAAAATTGTACTTATACAATCATAATATTAAAGAAGTAATTATAGGTGAAATGGAGAGGAAAAAGACAGATTTCACTAAAGAAAGATGTGTAAGTAATAAAAACTTTTCTCCCTTCATTTTTGCATATACAGGATTATATGTATGATTACTATATGCCTTGTCCTGTGTTTGATGCTCCTCTTTGTAATCTGAGGACATCTTTCAAAAACCCCCTTAGGGTAACTATAAAAGTAGCACCTGTTGGTATAAGAACGGTACTGTAATACAATACAATAAGCAGGTATTAAAGCTTATATTTGCTAAATTTCTTTAGCATCGTATGTCAATACTTTCAATATTAGGCTACATCCACATTGACGTTTCTCAGGCAAGCAGTGTCGGAATGTTAAGAAACTTAATAAGTTACACAAACTCCCATTCCAATTCACGTCTGTGTATCTGAAAAAATAGGTCAGCGTGGATGTGGTCTAGTTGGTTATTAGAAATATAGAATGGTTAATGTAACAAACATCTCCGTTAAATACATTGTGACAATTTCCTCTTCAACAAACTTTTGTTTTACTTTAAAAGTAACTGAAAAAAATATCTAATTGGTTTATTTAACTGCTTTATTCACTTTTACAAGTCCCACAGTATGATCTAGTAGTAGTTTCTATTTAGTGTAGATGTTTTTTGTGCCTATAGAGATATTGTTTGGTGTCCTTGTATCATAGCAACCTCAAAAAGAAACTTTGTTTAATATAAACACCTTCCAAGTAAGATATTTAGCTTGTACAAAGAGGGTGTAATGATTCACCATAGAAACTTTAGAAAAATGCCCTCCTGCCAGATAACATTTCTTTTAATGTCTTTTGGTGTCTTACTGAAATAATGTCATGCTGCCATTTCTAGACAACAATTAATGTAGCTATGTTCATGCAGACAGCAAGTTTGTTTGTGATTTGTTGTTTCTGGCAGAGCTAATACATTTAAAGCAGCTTCAAAATTACAAAACAAGAGTGATTCAAATACCACCTGTCGTTTATGGTCGAACAGCCATTTATTCACCACATTTCCTTTAACGCAACACATGCTGACCTTTGCGTAAACAGGAATAAAAATGTTTTCATGTCCTCGCAGTATAAACTAGAAACCAAATGTGAAAAAATAAAGGCGATAAAACATAAGTGTTCCCTTAAAATGTAAATAGGCACTGAAAACAAAATTGTTTTTTCTTACAAAGCTTTTACAAAAAGTAGTGGATCTGATTACCTCTCCGACACTAGAGATGAGCAAATCTGCAACAAAATCCAAATACAATTTGGTGGCAGAATGGGCCATTTTGTAGAGCTGCAAAGTTCCGCCAATACAGTCTCGGAGTTACGCTTTTGCTTAACCATATCGTGAAATATCATGCTGCACTGTATTTTTTAAAATCACAAATTTTATTTAGTTTATAAATAGACCTGGGAGGAAGATGATCAATTTAATCTATTCTGTGGTATGGTTGGGGTAGGAGTACAGATAGTACAAGACACAGCAATTTAAGGAAATAAGTACAGAAGCTGACATTCATATTGATTTTGATTTGGTGTATCAGAATAAATATTACCAATACTGGTTATTCATTGTTATGAACACTGGCTATTAGTTACAATCTCACCTGTCGATCACTATAGGAATCGTTCAGTCTTGATGCTTCTTTACCTTTTGCATCAATTTTGAATTATAGTACAGCATCTTTTTTCCTATGATACATTGTTTAAATAAACTAAAATTGCAAGAACATGACAAGAAAAACTATAGATGATCAGATGGAAAAAGACTTTAACTTCACTCCAGATGGCGTAACAGAGACAAAAGAGAATAGCAAATGTCGCGGGAAAAAAGGGTTGTTATGGGGGGAGTATTACAAGTCACAAGAAGGAAATGGTGACAGACAAATTTAAATAAGTAAGGGATTGTGTATCATTCAGCATAACATTATAGCATAATGATGCATGCAATATCAAAAGCAAAATAAAACAAAAATCCACAAGGCATGTGTCAAATTGCACTCTTGATACCTGCAGCATATTTGTCTCATCAAAGCAGTTATCTCCTGACAGTCCACCAGTTACAAAAGATCAGAAGGGAAAGAAGGAAAGTAAGTCAAAGTATTTCATTGGATTCTAATGTTATCTGAGGTTAATTGGATGATGAATCTTGAAATTCATAAGAAGGAGACATACAAAAAAAACTTGATTGTAGAGACTTTTAGTTAATCACTTGAAATTGCAACTGGAGAAGTGCAGCAGGGGAATATACTTCACTATTCTCTGCAAGCCAGTGCTAAGGTCAATGGAACAGAACTACCACCTCTACTGTCTATGGCTCTTTCATGAAGTAACCAAGTCACAGCCTTATGCCTTGGAGACAAAGCCTGGTGTTCTAGAGAGGCATCCTGTTCCACCAATCTGTTTTAACAGCAGGGACTACTACAAGTGACATGTAGGAGTCAAACCTTCTCCAGTCTGTACTCTACACCTAACTGTTGCCCTAAAGCAGACTTAACAATTGGAGTGGCAACCAACAATACAGAGTATGTATGTATGAGTATAAGTATGCTCCAACCCACCAAAGAACTGATGGGACTGTTGCTGATGCTCCTGTCTCTGCATCCCTGCTATGGACATCTCTGTAGATGTCTAAGTCTTTCAATCTAATCCTTGCCAGGACAAGCCATTTTTTAGTTTATTTTTCTCTTCCCCCATATTTTATTCTATCTGTCTCCTTCTCTCTAATCTTTTCAGTCTTGGGGCCTGATTAATAAAGGCATGTATCTGACGATTTTGAGCGTATCACACACAAAATCACTCTGCACATGCCCAGAACTGGCAGTTATAGCTGTGAATTCAGTCCTGTTCCATATGCCTGTGAGCACAATGGACACTTAAGACAGTATATGACTTCAGGAGTGAAAGGGGATGTGAAAGGGGCGGATACTCATAAAGAATGGGCAATGAAGGAGCTTACCTGCACATATGTGCAATATATACTCTAGCACACGCAGAAGCTCACATATCTTTAGATGGAAAGAATGCACCACCTCAGGGTTTAGTCTAAGTCCATGTTGATAGTTACAAACTAACACAGCTTGATGCCCGCGTCATCTAATAGAAGTTTGTACCATCCTCCAGCATACTACTATGGTACCATTTTAAGAAGAATGCTGTGTATTTGAGAGTTCTAGTTGTAGTTGTTTCAGACCACCTTGTTCCTCTTAAGGTGTATGTTTATATATATTTCATGCACTGCATACTAATGTGAATTGTTTAAATTGTAATTGAAGTAAAATGTATGTTCATGCATGTTTGCTATAGCAATGTGCCACATTACCAAAGTTTCTCTGTTGTAAAATGTTATGTGCCTGTTTAAAAAGTTTATCACCTGCCTGGCTACATTGGCATTGTTTTGGGGTTTTTTTTGTGTATATTTATCCAAGGCTTGCCTATGTATTCTACTAATATATACCAATGTATTACCATACATGCACATTGTTTTCTGTTTCCTTTTAACATTTTTTTTTTTTAAAAAAGTTTTATGTTAATATTTTATGCACTGTCCCATCCCACCCCCCCAGATATATAATCAGCCTGGCTATGCTACTTGTACGTGTAAGTATGTTTTCACTCTTTAATGTACACACAGACTACAAAGGTTGCAAGACATGAGGTAGTTTATTTATTTGCACCCATCATCAATCTTTCTCGCATATAGTGACTCATGGACATGGAGGCGGTGCTAAAAGAGGAGGTCAAAAGACATCAATTCCTCCAAAACCAGCAACTGGTCTACCATCGCTGACCCAGGGAGAGTGTCTTCAGGCCACGCATCAGCCTTTTTGGGATGTCAGATGCTGAGGTGGTCCATCGCTATTGGCTCCCACCTCATGTCATCATGGACACCCTGCACATTGTGCAGAGTGACCTATAAACAATGTGCAACATCCCGACATCACTACCAGCATTGACCAAACTGTTGGCGGTATTACACTTTTGCATCACTATGTCCTTTCAGACCACAGTAAAAGTTGCGGCAGGGATGTCCCAAGCCACCTTCAGTCATATACTGAAGGTTGTGCTGAGGGTGTTCCTGTCGCTACTCAACCAATTAATCCATCTGCCACTTTATGAGGAGTCCCTTGTGCCCATAAAGCGGGATGTTTGTGACCTTAGCAGACTTTCCACACGTCATAGAGGCAGTATATGGGACACATGTAGTCCTGGTCTCATCAGGTGGGAATTCTTTGTTTTTTTTTAATCAAAAGCATTTCCACTCAATAAATGTCCAGGCTATATGTGACACATCTCTTCAGATTCCTGACCTGGTAACTGTATGGGGGAAGGGGGGTACGCATGACTCCTTCGCCTTCAGGCAATCATGGATGTGGTGCAGATTACAGCTGAAGCAAGGGGGTGCAAGGCCACATGGTGACACATGGCTATTATATAGTTTTTATTTCTCTTTCTCTCATCTCTGCAGCCAAACGTGGGATGAGCTAAATATTCCAGGGAGCAATATTGTTTACCTCAACTTGACACCGCTGCTATTGTTTTACTACATTCACACTTAACTCTACAGTCATGCCCAAAAGTTTTGAGAATGACACAAATATTATTTTTCACAAAGTCTGCTGCCTCAGTTTTTATGATGGCAATTTGCATATACTCCAGAATGAATTGCAATTAATTTCAAAGTCCCTTCTTCTTCATATCTAAAATATACACTAATTAGATGTTCCATAAGAATGTTAATTTTACAAGTGGAAATCAAAAATGTAATTTTCTTATTTTATTACTGCTAAACAGATTCTTACATCTCGCTTGTAACTCAGAATTCAGTTAGATATTTTCCTATCACTAGATTGCAACCCTTGACAAAGTGTCTAAAGTAAAGTATGGTCCCTTTTCAGTAGGGACCATACTGAAAAGTGACCAACTGGTATCATTTATTTTTTCTGGCCAAGAGGTGTCACCACTCATTGACATCTGTTGTAATTTTGAGGCAGTTCTTGGTCTATTTGTATCTCTTTCTGCCAGGCATGGTAAAGAAGAGGAGTATTCTGCTACTGTATAATGAAAAAGGATATCATGTAGGTAACAGCCATTGCTAAGAAGTAATAACAAGTGGTGCATTTGAGTCTTCCATTTTTTCAAACTGTCTGCAATGTTTTTAAGTTTGATAATAAAACATACGTCATGCAACAGTAAAGCATTGAGTACATATATATATATATATATATATATATATATATATATATATATATATATATAGTCTATCTGTTCCAACCTACCACCTCCCTCTCTTTCCCCCCAGGTAATCTATTCCCTCGCGTCACTCTTACCTTCTGCCTCTCTCATTCATAAACCCCCTTATCTGCCCCATCTCCACTCCTCCGCCACCTCTTGATCCCCTGCCCCTTGTCTCCTGTCTGCTGACAATTCCTCTCTTATTTCTGCTTCTTGTTCAATTCCAACCCTCTCTCCCTGTCATGACCCTCGCTCTATACAGGGCCAGATTAACCCTAGGGCAAACTGGGCAACAGCCCAGGGGCCTCGGGCCTCCAGGGGGCCCTTGAAAGTGCTCAGCAGCATTATTGATCAGTCGGGGGCGCCCCCGGCACGATCAATGCTGCTGAGCACTTTCACTGCGGTCCTTCCCCAGCGCGCTGTAGTCTCCTTACTGAGGAGATCTCGTGAGTCTCACTCTCTCGAGATCTCCTCAGTAAAGAGCTTACAGCGCGCTGGGGAAGGACTGCAATGCCAGGAGAAGGAGGTAAGTGCCTTGGGGGCGGCTCGGCTCACTGGGGGGGGCGGCTCGGATCATGGGGGGGTCCCTCATGGGGGAATGGAGGCACCCTTAGCCCAGGGGCCTCCATTCCCTTAATCTGGCCCTGGCTCTATATCATACTCAACCTTGCAGTCGAGCAACCCCAACAATCTCATCCACATCTCTCATCTTCCCTCTTTTACTCTGTCCTGTGGTCTCTGGAATGCCAGGTCAGTTTGTAACAAATTGACCTCTATCCATGATCTCTTTATCTCTAGATCCTTCAACCTGCTTGCCATCACTGAAACCTGGCTATCCCTTGAGGACACTACCTCTCCTGCTGCTCTCTCTTTTGGGGGGCTTGTCCTTCTCCCACACATCCAGACCTGGGGACCGGCAAGGTGGTGGCGTTGGCATACTTCTCTCCTTCTGCTGCTCTTTTTGGGTTCTTCCCCTGAACCCTCCCTCTCTTTTTCCTTTTTTGAGGTTCACTCTATCCACCTATTCCACCCAGTCCACCTCCGTGTTGCTGTTATCTACCATCCTCCCAGTCCTGTATCCCAATTCCTTGATCACATTGCCACCTGGCTCCCTCACTTTCTCTCCTCTGGCCTTCCCTTCCTCATCTTGGGGGACTTTAATATCCCTATAGACAATCTCTCAGACCCTGCTGCCTCCAAACTTCTCTCCCTCTCCTCCTCCCTTGGTCTCTCTCAATGGACCTCCTCTCCCTCCCACCGCAGTGGCCACTCCCTTGATCTGTTTTTTTTACATCTCTGTACTGTCTCTGACCTCATTAATTCGACTTTTCCTCTCTCAGACCACCATCTCATCTCTTTTAACATCTCTCCACCCCTCTCACCGTCCCCATCCCCCAAGGTTACTCTCAGAAGGTGTAATCTTGACACAGTTGATCCTACCACTTTATCATTACCTCTGGGCTTGCTCCTCTCCCCCATCACCACTCTTTCTTGCCCCGGATGAGGCTGTTTCCTTTTACAATCGCACTCTTACCACTGCACTTGACTCTGTCACACCGGCTGTGACCCTCAAGCTTCATCGCTCCCCGCCGCAACCGCGGCGCTCAAAATTTACCCGCTATCTTCAAAAATGTTTCCGCAGTGCAGAATGGCTCTGCAGAAAGTCACGCACTCATGCTCACTTCCTCCACTTCAAGTTCATACTTGCCTCTTACAACTCGGCCCTATCGCTCTCTAAACAATCCTTCTTTAAAGCTCCCATTTCTTCCTAATCCTCCAACCCCTGATGGCTTTTTGCCACCTTCAAATCCCTCCTCTCCCCTCCCCCTCTCCCACTCCCCCTCACGCTCTCTGCTGTCGACTTTGCTACCCACTTCACCTCCAAGATTAAGTCTATACAGCATGACATCTCCCAGCAGTCCCTTCTTACCCCACCCTCTCCCCCCTCTCTGCCCACTCTGTCCCACTTCTTCTTTCTCCCCTCCCCTCTTGCTAGCTTACCCTCCTTCTCTTCCTTCACTTCAGTATCAGCAGATGAAGTCCATACCCTTCTCTCTTCCTCACCCCCCTCCACTTGCCCACAGGACCCAATCCCCTCCCACCTCCTCCGCTCCCTCCCTCTTAAAGCCTGCACCCACCTTGCCCACCTCATCAACCTATCCCTCTCCTCTGGTATCTTCCCCTCCTCTTTTAAACATGCTTTTGTCTCCCCCATACACAAGAAACTGTCTCTTGATCCCGCATCTCTCTTTAATGGTGACAGAACTTAAAAATGGTATTTTTGTATTTACCATAAAAACTATTTTGCTTCTTCATTTTTCCTCCAAACTCCTTGAACGGGTTGTCTACAACCATCTCACCTCCTTTCTCTCTTCTCACTCACTCCTTGACCAGCTCCAATCCGGTTTTCGCCCCCTCCACTCCACTGAAACTGCCCTCACTAAGGTCATTAATGACCTCCTCCTCGCTAAATCCAAAAGATACTACTCCCTTCTTATCCTTCTTGACCTCTCTGCTGCCTTCAATACCGTTGACCACGCACTCTTTTTGCAAACTCTCAAATCTATAGGCCTCTGTAACACTGTCCTCTCCTGATTTTCCTCTTACCTCAGCAACCGCCCCTTCTCAGTCTCTTCCCTTACCTGTTGGCGTTCCTCAATGTTCCGTCCACTCTACTTCACTGATCACCTCTTCTCACTCCTGTCTCCAGGACTTTGCCTGGGCTGCTCCCCAGCTGTGGAGCGATCTTCCTCGTTCCATCAGATTAGCATCTACTCTCAAGGCTTCAAGGGTACCCTTAAGACTCACTTCTTTATTCAAACCTATCAGTCCTCCTCCTAACTCCCTTGTCCCGGCTCTCTCCCCCAGTTAGTACCACCCTATTTGTGTTTCCCCTTTTCTTTATGATGTAAGCTCTCAGGAGCAGGGCCCTCTTTCCTTGTGTGCTCCTTCTACTATTCCATCACCCTCTGTACCTCTTGGCCTGCTTCCCTAGCCCTATTTTCTTAAGCTTCGGCCTGCTTCTTGCTGATTTCTACCATCAATTCCACTCATTGTCCCAGAAATAATTTTACTTGCATTACCATGTTACCTGTGTGTGTATGTGCGTGTATATATATATATATATATATATATATATATATATATATATAAATATATATATATATATATATATATATATATATATATATATATATATATATATTGCGGGCTTTGGCAAACAAACTAAGCAATTCAGCCACGAAAGTGAGGTCCAATGGCCACTTACATCCTATTTAGAAATTATGTGTCTATATTAGGCTGCCATTCTATCTGCCGCTTCTCTGGTACACTGTTTCATTGATTTACATCCAAAGCCATCTTGTTAATGAATGTTGCAGGCTTGACAGAGCAAAATGTGGGTGGGAGAGCAACATAAAAAAATAACAGAGAAAATGCTCACACGACACAAGCGCAAAACACTATCTAATATAGAGTTAAAATACTCTGAGGAAAGTAATCAGAGAGAAGAAAAAAGTTATTAAACAACATTGTGTGATATTGGCTGTTTTGCAAGTTAACACAATTATGTAATCCCTTCTTTCTCTAACTCATTGTGCCATCATCTGCTGTAGTGGCAGCTAAAACAAAAAAATATTGTCATTTGATTTATTTTAGAAATTAAACTGCCATCGGCCTGCCTATTTGGGGCTGTTCTTCCAGTCTGCTTCTTTTGCGTCTAATGCCATCTATAGTAGCAGAAAGATGTAATATTGCCTTGAGGTTAAAGATTTGGCAAGAGAAGAAAAGCTGGTCAATGTGTTTACTGGAGAGCGAGAACAGGCTCATTTTCCATCAACCTGCTACACAATTGCATTTAATATTGGATGTAGGTAACATTTTCAGACAGACAGCTCACTGCAATACATAATATTGCTAATTGTAAGATGGTCATTATAAAATAGACTGTAAATTAATGAAATGCTATAAACAGCAGGAACAAAAATAGCTAAAAAATGCATGATTTATTATGGATTTTGTGCAACAATTTGTTTAGCAAATTTACATTTTTGAGTGAAATGCATAACGAAAAGCAAATAACCACCCTGTCTTTGCTAAACCCAAATTTAACACCAAAACATAGCTAAATTGGGTGGATTGCTCATCTCTAATACAAAGTACACCTAATATAATTATCTATTTATCCTATAACCCTTTTACTACCTTTGCCCCAGTATAAACAAACTACACCATCCACTTTTCATTTTTAATGTCTTCCATTCATATGATTTCTCACTTCTCCATTTCCAGGATTCCATAAAGAGGGATCAAACAACAACATGTAAAAGATAGGGTACTACAAATGTCTTTCAAAGGGGCAAAGTTGCAATTTCTTATGCTAATTTTTAAACAAAAAAAGACAGCGCTGTCACAGTTTGTTAGCACATGCTATTGCTGTTTAATAGAACTCTCAGAGCTCTCTCCATCAATGATTTTATTAACAAAGTACCATATAAGGTAATAATTGCATTTAGATTTTTTGTGTGCCACCCAGATGTTAATTTATCTCTTACTATAGATTCCCAAGCCCCATTTGAAAAATTGAGGTCTATCTAATGCTATATAGCTTTGTGTCATCTGCACACATAAAGACATTACTTTTAATTACCACTTCTACACCAGTAATATAAACCAGATAGTAGTGGCTTCATCCACTACATATGAGAAAGATACCTGTGGTGCACTGCTAACAACACAAGTATTATACAGAAGGAGTCAGGATCATTGCTAATGATTAGTTTCTGTATTCAATTCATCAGGTCATTTTCCATTCCAGCTTATATATCATTTCCAGAGCAATAGATTAAATGTATAGAACAGTAAATTATAAGGCAACATATTAAAACCCTGTGCAAAATATAAGTAGATATTGCTATATGTAGATTACTATACTATACATAAGATAATTATTTTTATATAATAAAACAATACCTGGCTAACATGTATTGTACCCATAAATCAATAATGCAGGGACTAATGTTCAGTCAGTTTTTCACCAATTATATGCTTTAAATTCGAGGCTGCTTGCCATTAATAGGTAAAAACAAATGTTGCTCTTTTTCAGGATTTTTAAGGAAACCGGATCGCATTATTTATAAGATATTTTCATGTATGATTGGAGACTGAAATATGTTTTTGAATAATGTGCATTTTTCCAGCAAGAAAAAAATTAAACATTGACAGTAAGCCCTGAGTATCCGCTTTCCGCATTCCAAATAATTTATAGGTGCGCTTTTTAAAATTAGAATAGGCTGGATATTTCCATGTTTCCATGGGCAGCATGGTGGCTTAGTGGTTAGAGGTGGGAGGCAGAATTTAATCAGTGGTTGAAGTGGGGGAGTACACGTACTGTGTCATACTGCCACTTCTCCTACTTCTCCAAATTCCATTTATGTACACTTCCATTACATTTTCCATACCACCACTTCTAAATTTCCACTTTGACCATTGACTCTAATTATTTGCTTGTTAATCTTTACTGATTTAGACTAATTTTTGCTAGCGTCTTCATGCAGAAGAATGTTTAGTATGTTTGAAAGACTATTCAAACTTATTAGACCTTGGCTTTTCTTATGTTCAGAACTTTGCTAAGCTTTCGGGGTATATTTACTAAACTGCAGGTTTGAAAAACTGGAGATGTTGCCTGCAGCAACCAATCAGATTCCAGTTGTCATTTTGTAGAATGTACTAAATAAATGATTACTAGAATCTGATTGGTTGCTATAGGCAACATCTCCACTTTTTAAACCTGCAGTTTAGTAAATATACTAACACACGCCACTAGACATTTATATTATAGATATATATATATATATATATATATATATATATATATATATATATCTATCTAATATATAGATATATAAAAATATAATATATAGATATATAAAAATGTACATATATATATATATATATATAAATGTGTGTATATATATATATATATATATATATATATATATATATACATCTATCTATATCTATCTATCTATCTATATATATATATTTATATATATATATATATATATATATATATATAGATATCTATCTATCTATATATGTAGATATATCTATATATCTATATATACATATATATATAGATATATATCTATAATATAAATGTCTAGTGGCGTGTGTTAGTCTGTCTGTGTGTGGAAAAAATAAAACCAAGCTGCAGCGCCACCTTCTGGGCGGAGTTATACACTGACCTACTAAATTCTTAGTGTGTGTGTAAAAAAAAATTCAGAAAGGGCTGAAATTTGGTATACTAAGATGTGTTTAATTTGTTAATTTAATTTGTTAATTGTTAAAAGTGTTTATTAAGATTTAAAAAATATATATATATATTTATTGAAGGAGAAGTGACAGTGGGGAGTGGTTGGTGGTTGAGGCCTGGGCTATGGCCCAAATGCATGACAAGAACCTTTTTAACACCTTAAGTAGCTTGATTTGACTAGAATGCATGAGTATCATGCACGGGTTAACTGACCTACTAAATTCTTAGTGTGTGTGGAAAAAAAACCTCAAAAAGGGCTGAAATTTGGTATACTGACATTATTGACGAGTTGAGGGGTCAAACTCATTTTCGTGAGGTAATTTTACCTCATGAACACGCATGTGTACAGTGGCGGATCCAGGCAGGTGCGATCGGGGCAATCGCCCACCCTAGCAGGGGTTTGCTGCCGATGGCTGCACAGTATGTGCAGGTCCATTTGGCAGTGACAGTGTGCTGCCCGGCTGCTCTGATTGTGTTTTAAACACAATCAGAGCAGCCGGGCAGCACACTGTCCCTGCCTGTCACTGCCGACCGGACCTGCACATACTGTGCAGCCTCACAAGTCGGAAAGGGGGCGGGGCCTAAATCGCCCCGCCCTAACATCCCCCCGGGGAACAAACATTTTCTAGATCCGCCCCTGCATGTGTGTGTGTGTCTGTGGAAAAAACTATTTTCTCAGAAAGGGCTCATCCGAATGACCTGAAATTTGGTATACTGACATTATTTGACCAAAAAATGCATGAGTATCATGCACGGGTTAACTTGTATATATATATATATATATATATATATATATATATATATATAGATACATATATCTATATCTATCTATCTATCTATCTATCTATCTATATACATATATATATATATATATATATATATATATGCATGCATGTGTAAAAAGTGTAAAAGTAATGATATTCATTTATATATATATATATATATATATATATATATATATATATGTATATATATATATATGTATATATATATATATATATCATATATCAGTAATGAACTATGTTAGTAGCGCTTCACTCAGGTGTGCCGCCCTGCTTGTATCAGTGAAGTGTCACCAAACACTTAATATAACATATCAATATAAAACCAGCAATACATACATTTGGCGCTGCCTTCACACACACTGGGAAAGATGATAAATGCACATATGGAATCAATGGCCAGGTTTCAGGTCTCTGAGCTAGGGGGATATATAACACAAGAAAAGACTAATGGTACAGTACGTAAGCACAATTGTCCAATCTGTAACACTCCACTAGAATCAAAGCCCGTATATGAATGAAACTACTGCACACAACACCCGTGTTTTCACTCCAAAATAGATCCCCCTTAGGGTATGCGCTTACTTCACGATGGAAGTATTTAAGCCCTCAGAGGTAATGCTGACATCAGATTCTTTCCAAGATTCTCCCGATGGTCTCTTGCACTCATAAAAACAGTAAAAGTAAAAGCAATCTGGTGCATTAACCTTTTTAATTTAGTAACAGATTCAAAACAATTGACATTGCTCATACCGGACAGCAGTTATATCACGCATGGAACAAGATGGTATATATATGAACGATCCCTCTCCACAATCAGTCTCATATGTCCATGTGTGGTCCCCGCAATTCCGATCGGCACAACGATTAAAACCTAAATATATAAATATATGTGTGTGTGTGTGTGTGTGTAAAAATTGTAAAAGTAATTTTATATATATATATATATATATATATATATATATTCATTAGCTGTTTACACTTCGGTGCTGTTTACTTTATTTTGGTTCTTCAGAATTCTATTACTGGGGAATGGAAACTATCTCTGCAAATTCAGATGCTGGATGAGTTTATAGACTTTATATCGAAGTAATATACATTAGCTCCTTGGTCACTTTTATTTATTTTTTATAAGTCATATAAGGGGCAGATGGAGGATTGCTGCATATAAGACAGTTATTGTATTTTTATGTAAAAGGCTGTACTAAACAAAGCAGAAATGTGTTTTGTCTGTAATATATCTTGTTCTGAATGCAGGCTGAACTGGCAACTAATTTGGTAACTCTGGCATTTGCCAGAAGGGCTGGTGTGCCTGAATGTGGCTTCCAATCTTTTCCTGAAATGGATTGCTTAGTCTTAAATAGCCTTCCAACTCTACTTTTAGTAAAATAGTTGTGGGCCTCAGTTACTTAGTAGTCTGTAATCAGCACCACTATAGCAATGTTGTTCTACTTGTTCAATAGTAGTGTCAACACGTAGATACCAATGCAGGCTGGTGTGCTTAATACACAGGTCTCATTTTGTTTGTCCCAATCCTACCAGAATGTGACTACCCATGTATTTTTTAAACTGTTACAGTTTTGGAAGGTGCCAATACTAAGTACAGTAGACACGCCAAGTTCATTTAACCAAATGTTTTAGATTCAGTAGACATTAACATTTAGCTGTAAATGTGCATTAAAATGTAATTTTTTTTGGCAGATGATCAATTTTTCTTTGCTGATATCAAGCTGGAATAGCGTGCTCTTCATATCTCAAAACAAAATTAAAAAATAATTTCTGAGCAATAGTTGAAATAATAGATGGCACATGACTGAATGTATGTTTTATATGACCAATAAAACACTAATTATAGAGTACATTTTAATCACTGTTTAAAATGTCTATATTTGGTCCCTGCAACCCTACCTAAAATATACAAATAAAAGCAATTAAAAGTACTACTCTAGGGGAACAAAGCTTTCTCTAAATAGCATTTTCTTTATTCTAACTAATATTCACTATGCATTGTTTTGGCTGGTAATGACCTCTATATTCCAGCCAACAACCTTATTCTTTTACATTACATCCGAGCGTTAATGGAGTTTAAAAAGCTCATTGGGGAGTATAACAGATGAAGACTTTCCACTAAAAGATATTAAAATGTAATGTTTGTTTATTTTCATTTTCTTTATGTTCTTAGAAGTTTCACCAATATTACAGTTTCAGTTAAATAAGATTTTGATCTGTGCTATTAAAGAAGCATTTTTTTGTGTTATGCTTGTGCTTCAGGACACTAATGGGAGCTCTACAGCTAAACCTAGGAGGGGCACCAGAAGGGCCAGCAGGAACAGGCAAGACTGAGACCTGCAAAGACTTGGCAAGGGCAGTAGCTAAACAGGTACTGTGTGACTTTTACAAATGAAAAAGACTTAATATTTAATTGTTGTTTCTTTTTTTTTTTTTTACCATGTAATTGTTAATGCAATTTTAAAGGTTTATTCACCCATCGCTAACAACAGCTGTAGTGCTATGATAGGTGGGTATAGTTGGCATGACTAGCTAACAATGGCAACATCCACTGATACCTCAAAATGTTCCCAGTAGTCAAATACATTATCTTAAATGTTCCTGCCAAATAAATCTCTTACAACTTTACATACAATGAAAACTGCTTTATATAAAATTAAGCTAAAACTAACGCACAATTATTGTACCTTTTGTATTTTCCACTTGTAATTAGCCACATGGAGCTTTAACATGTTCATATGCAGATTTACTAAGAACTGTGTGGGGGGGGGGGGTGTCTGAGATTAAAAATGTTTAAGTGTTTGTACATGCTCAGTACTTATTTTCATCTATAGACAGTTGTTGTGTTTATCTGCCAGTGTACGTCACGCTTTCAGTGCTGATAGCATCTAGAGCATGTGTATGTGTGACCCATACATTTATTTTAATCATCTTATTTCCCTGGTTAACAGGGCCAGAGCAACTGGATGATTACTGTGGATCTAAGTAAATATTTTTCTCAGAGTATAGAAATGAAATTCTCTCCCTCCCCCTAACTTCCAGTGTAAAAGGAAAAACAGGTCCCACTCCACTTACTTTTAATCATTTTAGGTCTAAATGTAAAACCAATGATAATACGTCGTATTATCACTAACACACAGAGGCAGATTTACAATTGGCATAGCAGTATGGGTTGTTGTTTCATAAGCTTTGTTTTGTTTATTCCATACTTATCATCAGTCATACCTTTACCTGTACACATTTAATGATGTGGTTCATTCAGCAATTTTTTGCACATACAGATGGCTAGACTTTTACATTGCTTTATCACTGTTTGTATTGAACATTGTGGATGTGGTTCACAGCTTTTTGTGTTCCCAGGATTCATCATGAAAAACCTTTATTTAGATTTAGAAAACAGTTATGTTTAACTACATTAAATATAGGGGATTATGTCCATTTTATTATTATAATTTTTAACCGGGATAGAGAAGTTATACCACACAATCAGAAATACCACACTTATACTAGTCATAGATGAAATCACTGTGGGTATTGCTTTGCACTCTTTTTTCTTTTTTTTTTTTTCGTCCGAAAATAATATTCATTGCAGGGATTTGAACAATACAATTGCATTAAAAGTTACTGTTTTACAAAGAAACAATGCATCACTGGAAAATATACAACAACAAAAAAACAGAGTACATTTTACAAAAAAAAATGATTGGTTAATAAAATGAGCTTTTATCTATATAATCTACATTTTATTTTCACATGTTGTTTTGCAGTATGTGTCTGACATCCTTCTTGCTGTTAAACTGTCACCTATAGGCAGCAATGGAACAGTGCCAATTTATTGTGAAATGCAAAAGGAAAGACTACAATTATTCTTTGTAAAGTGACTAAAATGCACAATATTGATAGCACAAAAGGCAAGAGATCATGATATTTTATTTTCCATTTGCAGAAACGATCGGCTGCATCCTGCAAATGTGCATAATATGTGTCTGTTTCTGCATGCAACACCTTATTGTGTTTTCTAAATAAGCAATTTGAAAATCATGAAATAAATATTGCTGGGCTGATATATAATCCTGTTGAAGTGATATTAATACTGTGGGTTTGTGGATACTAGGCATACAGGAGCTCCGGTCAGCTCAGTTGACTACTTTTTTTTTTTTTTTTTAAAATATATTTTTATTCAGATTTTTGTCGAAAACAACAGAAAAAATATAAACGGTACAGTATTTGTTATGCTCAAACAATTCATAACAATATTAACAACAAGAGTTTGCAAAATAGGTGAGACATAGAACTCGGGATCACCACAAACGTAATGGTCCGCAGGATTAGTAATATGCAGATAAACGAGAGTCAAAAGAGATATGGTTATGAGATATCCAGAGTACCGTGAGGGGAAACTGGAGAGGGGGAAAGGGAGAGGAAATAGTGGAAATGGAACATGGAGGGGAGACAGTTTGGGGGGGGGGGGGAGGGAAGGAAGGAATGTTAGTAAGGGGAAGAGCAAAGAAGAAGGGGGAAGGGGAAGCAGGACCTAGCAAGACTCAGCGCCGACAGTTACTAAGGTAACGTTGTTTTCATTCTTTAAGAAGGGGAAGGAGTAGCAGAGAAGTAATCTTGCCACCTGTGCCATGTGGAGAGAAATTTATAAGGGCGATCATTAACTACACTAGTCATGTGCTCTAGGTTGTGTATTTGCCAAACACTTTGAATTAGTTCCGAAACAGAGGGGCTCTCTAATTGTTTCCATTTCTTGCCTATTAAGCATCTGGCTGCGGTCAGGATATGGCCCGGGAGTAGCCACATAATTTTGTGGGTGTCAGGGGGAAGTCGAGGGAGGAGAAAATATGAAAGATGGAATGGAGATCTTAGATTAGACACTTTATAAATAAGGTCAGCTACCTCCTTCCAGAAGGAGATGATTTTCGGGCAGCTCCACCAGATGTGGGACAGGGAGCCACGCTGGCAACAGTTGCGCCAGCAGAGGTCCGAAGTAGCCGGATAGATTGTTTTCAGTCTGGATGGGACTAAATACCACCAGAACAAAAGTTTGTAGGAGTTTTCTTTTATATTTGTACAGATGGAGGATTTGGCGACAGCCTCGCGTATCTCAGTCCATTCCTCAGGATCCAGAGACTCGGCCATCTCCTCCTCTCAGCGGAGCTCATGTGTCTCCTTGTCAGGCAGATTATGATTCAATAGTAGAGAATATAAAGTAGATATCAAGCCTTTAGAAGACGTTTTGTTTTTACAGAAGGTTTCTAGGGGGGAGCGATTGTGAGGAGCACGAGGGTCTATTAAGGAGAAAACGTGACGAATTTGAAGATATTGGTAAAACACGGAGGACGAGAGATGGAAACACTTACGAAGATCAGCAAAGGTT